>NW_026865429.1:0-207864 GCF_026571515.1 Ruditapes philippinarum | reverse complement strand
TAATTCACTTAAATGCCCTTTAAATGCCCTGAGAAATGCTTTTATCTATAATATCTTTAACAGCTTTTTATTTGTTTTGGTATAATGCTTTTAATAGGCTTTCCAATAAAGTTACTGCATTGACTAATTACCTGAAGCATTTTTTTTATCAGCTGCTTTTTTGCAGTTTTGTACAGATGAAGTGATTAAAAATGTTGATATTGAATGTCAATAATGACTAACTTTGTTCCATTTTTGCCTAGCTTTTTTGACGAATTATTTCAACAATTGATTCGCGAAATTTCTTTGGGAGTTACAAACATCTAACTTCCTCAGAAATCATTATTTGAATGTTAATAAATTCATACTTGCCCTCTCTAAAGAAGTAAAAAAATTATTAATTTCTAAAAATTATGTGGTACGGGATACTTCGACATTGCGAGATCTCGTATTACAATATCGTGCCTCGCTTCGTGTCTCATCGGAATGTCGCGTCTCGCCCGATTCTGAGTTGCGCCGATTTTCAATTTATGCATGGCATTACCTGGATAAAATTTCAGGAACTCATGCAAACGTTGAAAGTGCTTTTTCCAAAGCCGGATCTGAAAGCTGCAATTCTTCGGAAAAAGGCGATTTTTATACATATATTTCTGAATGAAAAACAAAAATACGTGTGTAATTGTCTTCTAAATTTTCTTCCATAGACCATTTAAAGGGCCTCCGTGGCCGAGTGATTACAAAAAATCACTTACCCCTAAACGCTGTAGTTCGACACATACTGTTACTCACGGGGCGTCGAATTATTCCATACGAGGATCCCGGTCAGGGCCAAAATGCGGAATACCTATCCACGCGCGCTTGTAATAGTAATTAACTATTACTATCCCTTCGAACGTAATAGCTATTTCGTGCGCACGTAAATATATCGCGTGGCAACGTAAAAGTTATTGTGTGCGCACGTAATAATTAAGTCCCCTTTTATCCAACCGTACATACTTAGAATATTTCTTCTATAGTGCCATAAAAAGGTCATTTATAAAACTTTAAGCATTGAAAATAAACGTGGTCACAATTAATAACGATAAAGAATAGACTTGCTACATATATGTTTAGGTTCTATGATACTGGAATCTTTTTTGGATATTTTTATTGTGACATGCAGAACAGGGATATTCTTTAATTTAATATATGACTCTATGCAGAGACAGGAAGTTTTTGACTGACGCGGAAGTGACCTACAAACGGTATTATAAATACAGAAATTAACAGAACAATGGCTGGTAGCCGGTATAGCGTACGGGCATAATTATTACCTTGTTAGAATTTTATGGAACAATGTGAGACAAATATGCTACGAGTGTCCTTTCTAATTGTGTGTCGAACACATCTGTCTCATTTCCAATTTGGCACAAAATGAATGTTTCACGAGCACATCGGTCACACTTTGTGAGACAAATGTGTTCCGAGACAAGTGTGTCTCCTACAATGCCTCCAGTTATAGTCAGTCTTGATTGCTCGAGAGTATAATGTAGATGTAAATATGGCGACTAACCAGCTTTATTTGTTCAGCAAAGACCTGATGTGGTTCTCCATGCCCTATTTCACGATCGAACTCGTGCCTGGAAACATAAAAGAATACATGTATATAGAAACAATCTGTTTCAGTGATGTAATTGAAGCACTTGGTGAAAACCGTTGAAAAAAAAAGTCAAGCGCGTTTGTATGTGCATTTCTTTTTTTTTTTGGGGGGGGGGGAGTGGGGGTTGTGTGGGTGGTGGTGGTGGTGGTGATGTCTTCGATTTTAACTTATAACAATCAGCAAACGAAGCCTTACTAAAACATAATAATCTTTTTAATGAAACAATGGTCATATCGGAATCAAAGTTAGGAGATTCAAAGGTTTAACGAAAAACATATTTAAATATATTATGTATTTTCGTACAAGATAAATTAGGGTCAACAAGGTAACAAAGTTTCTCACATTTTAATTTGTACTGAAAAAACTTTAAACCTTTCGTCCATTTCCCTCTTGCGTAATATGTGTTTATTATATGACTTGTCAAATTGTCTATCAAATAAAAACAATCTTAAGCTCTCCTTGGTTATTGGTACAATCTTAGGACAGATAGGTCAACAGGTTAATTCAAAAAACAAAAATTTTAATGATCATTCAAAAAGGTCCAAAAAAGTTTACAAAAATATTAAAAAGACAATTAAAATGACCGTTTCATTTAAAATACTTTTAATCAGATTTGTATACAGCCAAAAAAAGGGCTGAAAAAAAAGGTTCAAAGATAATTGAATCAAAAATTAACATTTGGCTTAATCGTTTTGATAAACTGTTTTTCAGAATTGTTCTTTTTATTAACAATCATTTTGTCCTTACTGACTTATAGATTTTTAAAGTTGACATCATACGTTAATTTAATACCTTTATTCCTTTTGAACAAAGACACAACTTGAAACACTAAAACAAGAGTTTGCCCACTTTGATAAATCTGTCTAGCTTTGTTGCTAAAATTTTTTAAACCCCATTATGGCCTCATAGAGCTATTTTGCTATTCCTCAGCTTTACAGATTTTGGTGTCAAAAAAAAAAATTATTGCCCAGAAAATTTTTTGCTTCTGTCTTTATTAACCAATCAGCTACATATTTGTTAATATTTGATATGGAAGTCAAAATGCTACTTTGTTATTATTTTTCAAATTATTTCTTATTCAATGCAGGCTATGCATTAAAATGCTCTAAACCATTTTTTAAAGGTGATAAATTTGATTTTCCTCTTTTAAAGAAGGTAGATATTAATTTCTATGCATTTAAAACGTACGCAACGAGATAATAAAAGTAATAGATAAATCTTGATTTTTCTGTCTACAGAAAAAATGATTATTTCTGCTCAGTAAACGTTTCTTGTTTACATAAGATTCTTAAATGGATAAAGTGCAAACAATAAGGTCACGAATTGAAAAGTTTATTTCGGTATAAATGGGTTAACTAAGATCGTTTGTATTAAGTCTGCGATGTGAACATATGGATCTTATCAAATGTGTCATGTCTAACTTATATCTGTATTTAGATCTGAACTTAATTGTGATAAAATGTACTAAAATGTAAATGTGACCAACTATAAATACGAACCTCATTTTGAGAACGAGTATAAATTGTCTTACTAAGCCGGCGACCAAGAGGAACAACATCATGCTCAGGGTTCTCATAGCTTGTCTTGTCTGTGTTTAATATGTTATGGTAACGTATTTTATGTTTACTTTTCATTTAATAAAATTGATATAGGGTATTTTAAGTCACGCTAGAATCATATGAAATGTATGCTTTTATTTTCTTATACAAAGTAAAGGCACACTTAATGTCTTAGAAACAAATAAATATTTTTTTTTTAGAAAAGGGAAACTGAGTTTTTTATAACTGTTTCAATAATGGTTAAGAGTACGTTAGATGCTTGTTAGCTGACAAAGTAGCACTTAATGTGACATGATTTGTCATAAATAAAGCAAAATGTAAACAAAGTTGTATTTTGGCTTCCATACAAAATACTAAAATTTATATAACTTTCCAAATTTTCCAAAGAAAACAACAAAAGAAAAAGATGGTACTATTTACTGACCAATAGTTACTTTTTACGAACAATAGAAGTACCCAAAAATAAGCAGTTTAAGGGCGTAATGGGCCTTTAAATAATATTATGTGTTTTTATCACATTGAATTGAATGAGTTAACAATCATATACTTAGCCGAGTTTTGTCTTCATGCGATAGTGATCTTATTTGTTAGTCGGAAATGTATAAATTGATTCATACATTAAAAACTTAAACGAATTGGATCAACTTGAACAAAAAAGTTTCATTTCAAAACTTTTAAATTTATTTTTGTACATTCATTGTAACCAAATAATTTTTTCGCTTTCAAAAAGGGGGAATCAACATCAAGTTAAAATTGAGCAGTAACCATTTTTTGTCTCCCTCTTTTGCGGGACTTTTAAGTCGAAAATTAACTTTGGGGCTTTACAAAATCAAACTGATGTATTTTTTAAAAATGCCACACGATAAAAAAGGCCCAATAATAGTGATTTGATTTCATTTAAATTTGATAAGCTATAAGGTCGGGGGTACCCGAAATTTTGATAGTTAAAATGCAATTTGTGTAATATGTATAGATAAAACATGGTTCGTTTTAGTGTATGACAACAACAACAAAGTCCTCACCTAGGTTATAACCACAATCACACACATCATAACCATTCGCATCATAACACCAAAACACGACGAGGGAGCCTCCAGCGAGGGAATCTTTTCACGTTTATCTACGAACTCACTCGTAAGTGGTTGTTTTGCTCAAACGATAAACGTTACTAATGTTACTACAAATAATAAAATTTCTAAAATAGCTATCATTTTTATATTTAAATGCTTTTTTGACAACGACATAGATTGCATGGACACTTAACATGATTCAAAACCCCCATCCCTGACAATACAATAAATAATTAAATTTTAAATGTATATCTAAAAATTTGATAAACTTAAAAAATATATTTTCAGGCAAATGATGGTTGTAGTTAGCGCGCCAAGGAATGTTCGTATTTGCATTAAGTGACAGTGAAAAGTCGGCTATCCACACAGACGCTGGTATACGGGCAGTAGAGGTAAGCTTTATTTGTCTTTTTGAAACTGACATAAAATGTTTGTTATTGCCGGGTCTTTTTGTCATATATTTTTGGTTCAAAACTGATTTTTTCTTCGATCATTGTTTTGTATATTTGTTAATACATAATCATATTTTCTATATAATAATAATAATAATAATAATAATAATAATAATAATAATAATTCTTTTGAAGATTTTTTTATTCCTTTCGTTGTAGTATAGTTTCAGATATCTCCCATAACCAAAAGTGTTGCGTTTTGAGCCTATTCTTTTCTAATTTATTACAGCTACGTTTACTGAGTGCTTTAAGTACCTCAGCTGTGACAACTACAACCAGCGATCAACTGGATCCTAAGGCAGCACATGCATGTGGCAGACATGCAACGACATTCTACAAGGAATCCAGTTCATAATTCTATAAGATTGTACATGTACAAGAATAAAAATAAATGATAATTAAATGTTGTCATTTTTAGTTGTTAATTGATAGACAGAAGAACAATGGCTTGTTTGACTTCAAACAGAAGTAAGAGAAATCAGGACAACGGTTTGTTGCATTAAGAAGGATGATAATGTTAAATAATACATGCAACCCTACTATACCATCGTCCGTATCGTGAACCAAATTTTTCATAAAAATCCGTATTTTGAATGAAATTATCAGATAATTCAGTTCAAATTCAAGATTTTGTCGGATCGAAAGGAACTGTTATTTCTACAAATGAAGTACAATGTATCTAGAAATTGTTCGAAATATATAAGTCTAATTCTATTATGTTAGGAATAAACATTTAAGGCACATGTTGTGCCATAGCATATTTCTTTGAGTTAACTGTACATGTATTTATTTTGTGATTTAATAATGCTCACAACACTATTCATGAAAATAAGATTTAAAATATTGTTCAACATAATTTATCACACAGATTCCATTTTTAATGATTTACAGACTTTCTATCATGATAATATGTCAGTATTTTAAAATACTTAGAAGTATTCTCAGCCAATATACAACTTCTTATATCAAGTTCATTTGCAACACCTCAACTGTCATTTACATATTTTGAAATAGAACCTTGAATATAAAATAAACGTTTAAAGAAAAATATGTAAACTATAGCGAAAGATATAATTATCTGTGTTTGTCTGTACCAAAATATTTGTAAAGAATAGAAAATATAAAATCCTACAATTTATGGGGAATGATTATATAGTAAAGTAACATGGACATACGATACATGATACATGATCGTTTACTTTACCTTACACTGATTTACGATGATCATTAATTGCAGTTTTACACTGCTATTATGTCAAGCTCGTCTTTTATATAAGAAACTATATTTTATCTAGCCCTTCATTTAAAACAAAACTCATAAAAATCATACCCTAACTGTCGCTCCACTACCCTTCGCTAGGTATTCGCTGGTTTACTGTTATACATAGGCTGGTTTACTGTAATACATAGGCTGGTTTACTGTAATACATAGGCTGTTTTACTGTTATACATATGCTGGTTTACTGTAATACATAGGCTGGTTTACTGTAATACATAGGCTGGTTTACTGTAATACATAGGCTGTTTTACTGTAATACATATGCTGGTTTACTGTAATACATAGGCTGGTTTACTGTAATACATAGGCTAATTTATTGTAATACATAGGCTGGTTTACTGTAATACATAGGCTGGTTTACTGTGATACATATGCTGGTTTACTGTAATACATAGGCTGTTTTACTGTAATACATAGGCTGGTTTACTGTAATACATAGGCTAATTTACTGTAATACATAGGATGATTTACTGTAATACATAGGCTTGTTTACTGTAATACAAAGGCTGTTTTACTGTAATACATAGGATTGTTTATTGTAATACATAGGCTTGTTATGCAATAAAAAGGCTTTCTTACTGTTATACATAGGCTGGTTTACTCTAATACATAGGCTGTTTTACTGTTATACATAGGCTTGTTTACTATAATACATAGGCTGGTTTACTGTAATAAATAGGCTGTTTTACTGTAATACATAGGCTGGTTTACTGTAATACATAGGCTGTTTTACTGTAATACATGCTGGTTTACTGTAATACATAGGCTGTTTTACTGTGATACATAGGCTGGTTTACTGTAATACATAGGATGGTTTACTGTTATACATAGGCTGTTTTTTCCCGTAATACATAGGCTTGTTTACTGTAAAACATAGGCTAATTTACTGTAATACAAAGGCTTTTTTACTTTTATACATAGGCTGGTTTACTGTAATACATAGGCTAATTTACTGTAATAAAAAGGCTTTCTTACTGTTATACATAGGCTGGTTTACTCTAATACATAGGCTGTTTTACTGTTATACATAGGCTTGTTTACTATAATACATAGGCTGGTTTACTGTAATACATAGGCTGTTTTACTGTAATACATAGGCTGGTTTACTGTAATACATAGGCTGTTTTACTGTAATACATAGGCTGGTTTACTGTAATACATAGGCTGTTTTACTGTGATACATAGGCTGGTTTACTGTAATACATAGGATGGTTTACTGTTATACATAGGCTGTTTTTTCCCGTAATACATAGGCTTGTTTACTGTAAAACATAGGCTAATTTACTGTAATACAAAGGCTTTTTTACTTTTATACATAGGCTGGTTAATTGTAATACATAGGCTGTTTTACTGTTAAACATAGGCTGGTTAACTTTAATAAATAGGCTGGTTTACTTTAATACATAGGCTGGTTGACTGTAATACGTAGGCTGTTTTACTGTAATACATATGCTGGTTTACTGTAATACATAGGCTGGTTTACTGTAATACATAGGCTGTTTTACTGTTATACATAGGCTGGTTTACTGTAATACATAGGCTGGTTTACTGTAATACATAGGCTGTTTTACTGTTATATATAGGCTGGTTTACTGTAATACATAGGCTGTTTTACTGTACATATTACATAGGCTTGTTTACTGTAATACATAGGTTGTTTTACTGTACATAATACATAGGCTGTTTTACTGTAATACATAGGCTGTTTTACTGTACATAATACAAGAGTTTCAAGAGTTTATTTCAAAGTACATTTGGGCAATATGCCCATACATACACAGTACATATAACAAAGCATACAATACAATCAAATGGTCAATGTCACACTTAACATATATCATTAAGTTACACAGTATTTTTAGCAATCAGAAAACGTAAACTATAGATAGAATATACTATCAACATGTCTCAATTCATATACTGGTAAATAAATACTAAGGACAGATACCATCCTATTAATATGGAAGTAAATCACAAAACAAAACGAAAATAAGTGTATTTAAGAAACAGTGATACAGCGTTTGGGACAAACTTTTAATTAACTGTAAAGAATAGTGTTTCGAACATCGAAAGCTTTAAATATATACATTGATAAGTTTCTAATTTCTATTTCATTTTCTGAATTCATCAATGTAACAAATTTAGGTATATTTGGTCTTTTCCAAAAGTGTTTTTTTTATATATTTTTTTTCGTAATTCATTATATAAAGAACATTCTAAAATAAAGTGAAATTCATCTTCCAAAATAAAACAATTTTTACATTTCCTATCATCAAAAGGTATAGCACTAGGTTAGGCTGGTTTACTGTAAATAGTATCACTCGGATATGTCAAAAGGCATATCATGGGATTTATGAATACATCTAAGATCAAGACTGATTGCAAAATTGAAGCTTGTCCTCTATGATAGTACTTTCCGAATAAAGTGTAACCTGTGTAGATAAGGTTAAATTTAGCATTGCATTACATAATCAAACGTGACTGTATTATCACAGAACAAGATATGTTGTTGTGTGTATCAGGGACAACTAATACAGGCACAGGCAACTGAAGGTTTAATTCCGGTATAGCAATCGGAACTTCAATGTACCCTAAAATATCTAAAGATTGCCCATTTGCAACTGAAATGTCTAAATTAATATTGGAATCTGTCAAATTTAACAGTGGCGGTCTATTTGACAATGACAAATAAATGAGTTTGATACTGTTGAAACCATTGAACCAGTATCAACTAGAGCTATGGCTGAAATACCATTAAATAAAATATTGGCCGTATTGGAACATCCAATAATTCTATTAACCAGCGATTGCTTCTCAATAACCGCCTGTGATTGGCCAACAACAGAGGCGGACCCTAGTTTGGATAAACCGCAGAAGATCCCTGTTGCGCAGCAACATGGCCCTGTTGATTTATACCCTTACTACGACCACGCCAACTGCGATTGGTATTGTTAGATGTGTAATGAGATGTTGCTTGAGGTGGTGTTTCATGTTTGAATGTATCTACTGGTGGGGGTGGTGGTGGTGGTGGAGTATAAAAACACTGAGAAAGAGGATTAGGTTGTGGAGAAAATGATAAGGAATCCACCTTTTGTAAAATAATATGCAATCTTCTATCAATACAAGACTGTAAACCTCGTAGCTGTTCAGAGAAACGCTGTTCAATACCCTTAAGTGAACATTGAACATAAGAGATTGATGCTATCTTCTTAAGAGAAATGTCATATTTAGGTGATAAAAAGGCTATCATTTCTTCTTCTGAAAACAAGTACCTTTTCTCACTTGACTCCATGGCTGAAAAAAAAAATGAAAAAAAAAATGAACAGAGAGAAAAAATATAGACCCTCCGATTGAGTGGACAGATGAAAATAAAGTCAATAAATAAAATAAACAGAAAATAAAAAAAAAATAAAAGAAAGAAATAAGTGTACAAAGAAAAAGACACTGAAGCGGAAATCTGGGGTAAAATAGACCAGGGAAATACACCTAACTTATGGTGAAAAACCAATAAGTTTATTTTAAATAACCCTCAATAATCAAATTTATTGATGTATTCACAAACAATATGAAAAGTAAGTATAAATGCTTTTATCTATATTATAACTCTTACCAGAATTGTTTTTAATTCAATACACCTTTAAAAAAATAATAAAAGGTAACTGTATTTTACCCAGTACTAACTGTACCAATATAAGTACCTTATATAATAATACGAGTGACTTCTCTCGTCTTTCTATCAAAGATGGTGTTCCATATCGTACAACAACTTGTTATTCCTTATTCTCATAGGAATATTGCTTTTACTGGTGTTCATGACAATGTAGGCCATCCCGACAGTGATAAATCTCTATGGTTAGCTCGTCAACGTTTTTATTGGCCTGGAATGGAGGTAGATTTTTACAGTCGCATTTCAGGTTGCAAAAGTTGTATTTGCAGAAAGAAACCGGTTGTACCTGCTGCAGAATTGGTTCCAATCCAGACTTCAAGACCCATGCAACTTGTGTGTATGGATTTCTTGAAGCTGGAGAAGTTCAAAGGAGGGTATGTGGACGTCTTGGTCATTACCGACCATTTTACCAGATACGTCAAGGCTATTCCTTGCCGTGATCAAAAGGCGACTACCACTGCTCGTGCCTTATTTGAACATTTTATTGTCCAGTATTCTTTTCCAGAGCAGCTGCATTCTGACCAGGGGCGGAATTTTGAAAGTCAAGTCATCAAGGAACTTTGCAAGATTGCAAATGTTCAAAAGACAAGAACCTCTCCTTTCCACCCTATGAGAAATTCATCAGCTGAACGATTTAATTGGACCCATCTCAGAATGTTAGGTACTCTGGCTGAAGATCATAAATCTTAGTAGGCAGATTTTGTTCCTTCTCTTGTTCAGGCTTATAACGCCACCAAGAACTCTTCTACAGGTTTTTCTCCTCACTTTCTTATGTTTGGATGGCATCCCCGTCTTACTGTTGATGCCTATCTTGTTACTTTTCCTTCTAACTCTGAACATCTTTCTCCTACTACTTATGTTTCTCGTTTGAAGGAACGCCTTCAATATGCTTATCGGTTAGCTGGTGATGTTGCCAAGAAGCGGGCTGATCAAAACAAGAAGCAATATGACCGTAGAGTTCGCGAGAACAAACTGGTTGTAGGCGATATTGTTTTGGTTCGAAAGGTCAATCTTCAAGGGCGACAGAAGCTGGCAGATAAGTGGGAGAATGATCCTTTTGTTATCATTGACATACCATTTCCTGACCAACCTGTATATAAAGTACAGCTTGAGTCTCGAAAATGTCCTGTTGAAACCCTTCACAGAAATATTCTTCTTCCATTTATTTCTATTCCTGTAGAAGATGCAGATTCACCTGTTGAAACTAAGCCTAAACCAATATCTAGACGTGTTTCTATAAAGAAAGAGTATGATGCTGATTCTATAATCCTTTATGTGAATTCATCATCTTTTGTTTTCGCATACCGGTATTGTTATGCTCATTATATGACGTTCTACCAACGTCGTTACATTATATACGTCATACCACAGAGGAGATTTCCAGTTACTCCCAGTCGCAATACTCGCGTTGATTATGGACATTCTTCTAATGCTCCTTCTTCATTTGTTCTAGCATTCACCCCAATCCTGTGACATAAAAAAAACTGAAACTGTTCTATTTAATTAAACGCCTATTTCTATATACATATTCAATGGCGTTGTACAAAAGGATAATAAAAGTATGTACATATAGATAAAAAAAAAACAACACATATGCATGGCAAATGAACTACAAAAAATATGTTAAAGGTATCAGCCGTGTAAAATATTAAGTATTGAAAACTTTAAAAAAAGAAAGAATAGTTATAAAAAATAACAATAAAAAATAATTTAAAAGAAAATAAAAATTAATGGTTATTTCAGTAAAATTTCAAACACATTTCCACATCTCTATCAGTTTACAGCCCAATCACAATCTTAAAACAATGCGTGAAAATCTCTTAAATAGTAGGTTTTGACATTTTTCTTGAACATGTCCAAAGTCGAAGACTGTCTTATATACAGAGGCAATTTATTCCAGAGAGTTGGACCAACGGTACTAAAACTTCTGTCGTTAAATGTTTTCCTTTTGTTAAAGGGGACAGCAAAACAATAATCCATATTATCAACAGATCTGAGATTTGGTCTTTTTATGGCAGGCTTGTGTAACAGTTCTGTTAGATAAACCGGAGCATTGCCCATAAAACAGTTATACATTGTATATAGTATTTTAAAATTGATCCTAGCTTTAATTGGTAACCAATGCAGTTCCAACAAAGAGTCTTTGGAACTATCATATTTTCCGCGTTGCAAAACAAGTTTAGCGCACATATTCTGGATACGCTGTAATTTCTGTAACTCACTTTCTGAAATGCCAAACAATATAGCGTTGCAATAATCCAAATGTGAGATTACAAGCGACAATACTAGGATTTTTGTGGCGTCCTGAGTCAGATATTTGCGAATGCTCTTTATTCTCAAATAATTTAACATAGCAGTTCTACACTTGGTCTTAACATGTGTTGAGAATCTTAGGCCCTCGTCTAAGTAGGCACCTAAGTATCTTATGACACTGACATTTTGAACTTTATCACCGGCGATATCAATTTCTTTAATTAAACATTTACCAAGTTGGGCTTTACTACCAAACATAATGAATTCTGTCTTAGTGGTGTTCATTTTGAGTTTATTAGCATTCATCCAGTCATTGATGATTACAGCACTGTCTTCAAGTTGCTTTATAGCGTCAAATTCATTGGTCACTGAAGTTGGTCGAAAGCGTTGACTAGCAATGTGGTCATCAGCAAAGCCGTACACAGATATGGATGGTGGTATCACATCAAATAGGGTTCCCGCATATGTGAGATAGAGCCATGGACCAAGACAGCTCCCCTGAGGTACACTGCATTCCAGCAATCGTGGAGTCTATTCAGTAGAATTAACACTGACGCGACAACTACGAGGTCGCAGGTACGAGTCCACCCAAGCTAACACGGTACCATTGACACCGTACTGACTGTGTAACACGTCGAGTAGAATGTTGTGGTCAACGGTGTAGAAAGCTGCACTTAGATCTATTGCAATTAGAGCTGTGACCTCTTGCTTTGGGTAACAAATTATGGGTATCGACATGGTTATTTAGTCTGAAGAGCGCAGCCTTTTCTATCAATTTTGAAAGAAACGATAAGTTACTGACAGGCCTCTTGTTTGACAATTTTAATAATAAACCAGACTTCTTAAGAAGGGGTCTAACGATCGCCTGTTTCCAGTGTGTTGGAAATACGCCTTAAGACAGAGATAGATTGACGAGTTTGGTAATGGTTGGCAGAAGCTCATCTAGATGTGACTTTAATATATGTGTGGGTATTAAGTCCAGCTCACACGATTTGGTATTTAGTTCACAAATAAGGCTCTTCACCTGTGTTTCTGTAAGATCCTCGAAATTTTCTAAAGGTTGAATTTGTTTGAAATTTGGAATGAAGCTTGGAAAATCCTGAAGTGATTTACGAATTTTAGCTATTTTGTCCATAAAAAAGTCTGCAAACTTCTCAGCTAGCTCACCGTCATTTGTAGACTGTGGCATAGGATTTTCAGCTTTAGTACCAGTTAATTCCGAAATTAAACCATAGAGTTTTTTTGAATCACCTTTGGCATTTAGAATTTTCTCACTTATTACTAGTTTTTTTCTCAGAATCAATTTCTTTACAGTATCTATTCCGTGCTTCTTTAAATTTCTTGAACTGTTCTGGCTCTTTGTACTTTCTCCAAATTCTCTCTTTTTTCGGACAATACGCTTAGATTCCAATATTGACTCATTGAACCAAGGTTTTTGAGTTCTGCATATCCTAGTTTGTTCCTTTGTTGGAGCATGTTTGTCGATAACAGATTGGATTTCTGACATATTCCCCAGACAATGTCCAAGTTACTCCAGTGAGTGTACCAGTTACTCCAGTAAGTGTTCCAGTTACTCCAGTAACTATCCCAGTTACTCCAGTAAGTGTTCCAGTTACTCAAGTGTTCCTGTGACGAAGTTTGTAAACCACTTTCTTTTTTATTAGATAACATTATGTCAGGTTTGGTAATACAGTTTTCAAACAGATAATAGGCATTCCAATGGGAACTAATTGTGCCCTCCTGATAACTGATTTATTTCTTTCCTGCTATGAGAGGGATTTTATGTACAGTCTTTCCCCTACTTCACATCAGGAAATTATATATGCATTTAACAACACTTCCCGCTACCTAGATGATATTCTTAACATGAATAATCCTTATTTCGATCAATTGGTTTCTAAAATATATCCCAGTAAACTTAAATTGAATAAAACTAACTTTTCTGACGTTATAACATCTTTTTTAGATTTAAACATTTCTATCATTAACAATACTATAGAAACTAATATCTACAATAACAGAGATGATTTTGATTTTAATATTGTTAACTATCCACATTTAGATGGAGATGTACCTCATGCTACATCATATGGGGTGTATATTTCTCAATTAATCAGATTTGCTAGGGCGTGCAGTCGTGTTGATGATTTTAATGAACGCAATTTATTTATTACTTACAAACTTCTTAAACAAGGTTATCGCTATCATAAATTGCGTTAATATTTTACAAAGTTTTACCATCGTTATTCAGACTTGGATCATGGGTCATAGTAATTTTTCTGCAGTCTTCACTAAAATTATCAAACGGTTTATTAAAAGAGGTTATGACCCAATTATTTTAAGGCATACCGCATGCTTGGTGTTAAACCCTTTTACAGTTGGACGCTACGCTTTCCTCTTTTAATTACATCTGACGGACTAAGTGGGAGACTCTATGATGGACAGTTCTTAAAGCCCTTTGGGACTGAATTGTCTTAATGTTCGTCTTCTGTCTTGCTTCGTCGGGCCCTTGTAGGTGATTTTCTTGTTGCTCTGCCTTCCTTTAAGGCATCGAGTACTTTAGTAATGGTCATTAGGCTGTACCTTTTTCTACATATTTACATTATTTTGTATGTGTTTTATTTATTTCGTCTAATGTAACCATGACCATTGTTAGAATTTCACTTGGCGGGGATTAATTTTATTTACACTTTCATGTCATTAGGAACATATTGGGGCTAAGAAAGAGGTTTGGCGCGCCTAAAACCGGTTTAAACTCCCCAGTGGTTTAACTACCACTGACCGTTCTAAGGCGGTACCCCTCTGTGTTCCTTCACGTCTTTTTCATGTCTGTATTGTTACTTGTTTTGGATGTTTACATGTTTTGTGTTGTCTGTCTTGTTGGATTGTCGTTGACGGTAGGTATTTTCTCAATTCCCCCCTCACCCCTTTTTTAACCCCCTCCCCACCTTTTCACCCTTACAGCCCTTATCCCTTTCATTCCCTTATGGGCCCGTTTTAGTTGATATTATTTCACATTACATGTCCCACTCCTTTCACCCTTATGTCCACTCCAGGTTTTTTGTTTGGTGCCTTCTGGGTGCCATGCTTGGGTGTTTCGGGGGCCGCGTCCTGTGAACGTTGCCTTTGCCTTGTTGATCTTTATTCTTGTTTTTTTTTCCAGTTACTCCAGAAACTATCCCAATTACTCCAGTGAGTAGTAAAATATAGTGAGCTTTAAGTTATTTCTTTATAGACATGCTTGCTTTTTATTTACATTAATTATTAAATAAGAATCTCTTCTATCAAGCCTGGTGTGTATATTTGTATATATTTATTTATTTGTGAAATTGTTTTTATTGTAATTTGAATTGTTCTGTAATATTTTGTATTATGTATTTTGTGAAATGTATTTGTCTTGTGAAATATTTGTTTGTAATGTGATGTCTTATTGTTGTTTTATTTTATTACAGGTTTTATTCTTGCTAGAATAAATCATATAAACATATCAAGTGTTTATTGACATTAACCCCACCACTACACCTGTTACATAGAATTCTGACCAAATAATCCTATCACTAGAATATGTGGTGAACTACGATCTTTTAAGACAAAAATAAAAAAACAAAGAAAGTACTTTTTGGTCATTAATGCTTTTTGGTCAAAAATGCTTTCGATATGAAAAATGAAACTGGAACTATTCATTTCCGTCTGTTGCAGGGTGTATTTGTTCATCGTAAAAATAAACAAATCACCATGACTGGCCAAACTGTCTTTCTTACAAAACAATTGCTTCTTTGTACACTAGGAATCAGATTACAATGAAATGTGGCCCTTTAAATTCGAAATACGATGCATTAGTTTAGTAACAGTCTATTTAGTTTAAACCCATTATTATTATAACGATTTAGTGACGAACACATGTTAAATTAATTAAAAATATAAAATTTTATATATTTTCAGACCATAGTACGTATATAAATTATTATGATGTTTGATGCTGTGTCAACTAGTATTGTATATAAATCAATTTTAGTACGTTAGTGTCAAGTTACTGTTTTTAACAATAGAACAAATAAAACCGTCTGTAGCAGGCAAGGTTCATTCACCTCTCGGTCGCGACATCAGAAAGAAAGCATCGAGAGTTGTTTCCCTTAAATTTTCATAAGTAACATTAATTATCTTTATGTAAGTTTTCATATGCAACATTTTTATCTTTATAAAGCTAAAACATATATATAATGTTACCACATTGGACAGTTATATCTTAAGAGATAGCATAATGACTGTCCTTACGTAAATAACGTAAAAAACAACATTATAAAATTCAAACAGATTCAGACGATTTCTCCAAAGATAAACATAATAAGTTTTGTAATAATACCTCACATCCTTTCAAATGATTTTATGGGCCTTAAACATGCATTAGAATATAAACTTTTTGTTGGCATGGAAATGTGATAATGTATATATCAGTTTGGATATAATGAAACTGATTTACTATACTCCTATAATACTTTTACAATTGTAACATCATGTCTAAATGTTTTATGTTTTAAAATAAAGTATTTCGTCGATTGTGTCATGGTAATTTAAAATTTCAGTAGTTTTACAAATGGTATAATACAATTTACAATTGTGTTTGTGCATGCGTGCGTACGTGGTGATAATGGCATGAATGTGCTACAAGTATAGAGCCAGGCCAATACATACACGCCATGTAACCAAATAAACGACAACTGCAGCATGTGTGCAGTACACACCTTGTACAAATGTACGTACATACAGGAGAGTAAAAGTTAATATTCTAATTCATAAATCCTGTAAATGTCTTAAATGCAAGATTGCATGCATTAATACTTGAATTTATTCATTGTCAACACTTGCATGTTAGTTTTATTGCATTATAATTCTATTTAAGTATAAAGTATAATGTTGTTTTTTTACTTCTTGCATGCAGACGCGGCAGGAGATGTTTCATCTATCAAATATGAACTTTGTCATATTCATACCCGTGAAATCAATTTAAGGGTTGGGGGTTGGTTACGTCGCACCAACATAGCAGAGGTTATGCCTCCAGTTATAGTCAGTCTTGATTGTTAGAGAGTATCATGTAGATGTAAATATGGCGACTAACCAGCTTTATTTGTTCAGAAAGACCTGATGTGGTCCTCTATGCACTATTTCAGGATCGAACTTGTGCCTGGAAACGTATAGTATATATAGCAATTAATTGAAGCATTTGGTGAAAATCGTTGTAAAGTCAAGCGCGTTTTTATGCGCATTGAGGGGAGGGGGGGGGTGGGGGGAGGGGGTGATGTCTTCGATTTCAACTTAACATTTTTAACAATTAGTAACGAAACCTTACTAAAACTCTTTTAGAGTAACATGTACAAGGTAACGAACACATATTTATATATGTATTTCGTACAAATATTAAAGCTACACTAAATAAATATGTAAAAATATTTTGCCGTCGGCCTAAAAACCAATCATTCTACAGATTCATTAACCTTTTTAACAGTATTGCTGTAAATTCCATCAAATATTGTTCATAAATTAGGATATTAAACGGAAAACCCCACGGTAACACTAAAGTTCGTATACGAATTTTAACATGCAAATGAAGATTATAATCAGCTTGTGTATGCGCTACGTCACAATGTTATAACTGCTATCCGGAACACAACAAATATGAGATTTTCTTGTGAAAACACATTTTAACCGTTTAACTTCACGGTGCACTAGGCCTGAGGTTCAGTAAAAAATAAAATAAGATTAAATTTGTATGAAAACATCCGTTACAATGCGGAAATATACCGTTAAATTAGGACGGCTACTTATAGTCATGTTTGTTGATTTAATATTGATGTACGGATGATCAGAAGGCGGAGTTTCTCATGCAAACAGATATTGTACTTCCGATTTCGCCACAATGAGGTTGTCCATTTTTTATGCTTATAAAACTCATTTTGGTTGACTGGACACCAAAATAAGATCTGGAGTCGATATGAAACCCAATTTATCAATGAAATGTCGCTATTTCTGTTTTTATGAAATTTATTTAATGTAACTTTAAGGTCAAAAAGGCACAAAGTTCTCACATTTTAATGTGCTGAACTACCTTTCGTCCATCACCTGCGTATTATTTGTTTATATAATATATTATGACTATCAACTCTCAAATTTAGAACAATCTAAGCTTTCCTTGGTTATATGTGTCATCTCGGGCAGATAGGTCAACAGGTTAATTCAATCAAAATTTTAACCATTCAAAAGGTCAAATAGTTTACAAAATATTAAAGACAATAAAAATTACCGTCTTTTAATTTTTTACAGATTTTTATACAGAGAAAAAGGAGTAAAAAATAAGGTTCAAAGATAATTGAATAAAAATTACATGTGCTTAAATCGTTTAGATTAACTGTTATGCAGAATTCTTCTTTTTATTAACAATCATTTGTCCTTCACTGGCTTATAGATTTATTAAAGTTGACATCTTACGATTGATTTCAAATACTTCATTGTTTTTAAACAAGAAGAACTTCAAACACTAAAACAAGAGTTTGCCCCACTTTGATAAATCTATCTAGCTTTGTTGCTAAATTTTAAAACCCATTATGTCTCATAGAGCTTTTAATGCTATTTCTCAGCTTTTTAGTTTTTGGTGTCCAAAAATACTCATTGCCCAGATACATTTTTGCTTCTGTCTTTATTAACCAATCAGTACATATTTTGATTTAATATTTGGTATGGAAGTCAAAATGTTACTTTGTTTATATTTTCAAATTATTTCATATTCAATGCAGGCAATGTGCATTTAACATGCTCTAAAACCATTTTTAAAAGGTGATAAAATTTGATTTTCATCTTTCTAAAGAAGGTAGAATATTCGTTACTAAGGCATAATGTATTTAATTAAAACGTACGCAACGAGAAAATAAAAGTATTAGTCAAATCTTGATTTTCTGTTTACAGAAAAATGTATATTTCTGCTAAGTAAATGTTTCTTCGTTTACATAAGATTCTTAAATGGGATAAAGTGCAAACAGTAAGGTCACGAATTGAAAGTTTATTTCGGTATAAATGGGTTAACTAAGATCGTTTGTATTAAGTCTGCGATGTGAACATATGGATCTATCAAAATGTGTCATGTCTAATTATATCTGTATTTAGATCTGAACAGAAATGATGATAACATGTTACTTAATATAAATTGTGACCAACTATAAATACGAATCAAATTGCGGACCAGTATCATTGTCTTACTCAGCTGGCGACCAAGAGGAACATCATGCTCAGGATTCTACTAGCTTGTTTTGTCTGTGTCTCATATGTTATGGTAACGTATTTATGTTTCCACTTTTTCATTTATAAAATTGATATAGGTATTTTAAGTCACCTGAATCATATACATGTATGCTTTATTTCTTATACAAAGTAAAGGCACATTATGTCTTAGAAAAACAAATAAATATTTATTTTTTTAGAAAAGGCAAACATCAGTTTTATAACGTTTCAATAATGGTTTAAGAGTACGTTAGATTCTTGTTAGCTGACAAAAGTAGCACTAAATGTGACATGATTTGTCATAAATAAAGCAAAATGTAAACAAAGTTGTATTTTGGCTTCCATACAAAATACTAAAATTTATATAACTATACTGATTTCCAAACAAAGCAACAGAAGAAAAAGATGGTACTGTTTACTAACGAACTAGGGAAGTACCCCAAAATAAGCATTTTAAGGACATAATGGGCCTTAAAATATAGTATGTGCGAAGTGTTTTTCATCATATTGGATTGAATGAGATTTAGCCGAGCGTTAGTTTTGATATGTCTTCATACGATAGTGATCTTATTTGTAAGTCGGAAACGTATAAATTGATTCATACCCCAAATTTGAATCATGAAAAACTGACACATATATAATCTACTTGAAAAAAATATTTTCATATCAAAACATTCAGATTTATTTTGTATCATTAACATAAAAAAGTAAAAGAACTTTTTAACTATTCACAAAGTTGTGGATATCAACATTAATTTACACAATGATGCGGTAACCATTGTTGTCCTACTCTTTACTGCTGGATTTATAGCTAGCAAATTACATTGCATTACTTAATCAAACGTTACTGTACATGTATATTATTTTTGATATGCCCAACACGATAACAGAAGGCTAAAATAGTAATTTCATCTCAAATTATGATACCGCTATAAGGTACTATCTAAGGATATCCGTTAATTTTGAAATTTAACGCTAATTCTGTGTAATGTATTCAATAAAACATGGTTTGTTTCAGTGTATGACAACAACACAAAGACCTCACCATGTTCATAACCACAATCACACACATAACCATTCGCACCATCACACCAACACGACGAGGGAGCCTCCAGCGAGAGAATCTTTCAAGTTTATCTACGAATCTCACTCTGTAAGTGATTGTTTTGTTCCACGCTAACGTTACTATGTTACTTTATAATAAAAAATTACTGAAAAAGCCATACATATTGTATATCTAAATGCTTTTTGACAACACATAGATTGCATGGACACTATAATACATGATTCAACCCCATCCTGAGAAATCATTACAACTCATTTAAAATACTATATAGTTAATGTATTTCTAAAATTTGATAAACTAAAAATATATTTTCAGCAAATGATGGTTGTAGTTAGCGCAAAGGAATGCTACGTATTTGCATTAAGTGACAGTGAAAAGTCGGCTATCCACACAGACGCTGGTTTACGGGCAGTTGAGGTAAGCTATATTTGTCTTTTTGAAACTGACATAAAAAATAGCATAATTGCCGGGGTACATTTTGTCGTATATTTTTGGTACAAATCTGATTTTTTCTTCGATCGTTATTTAGATTATTTGTTAATACATAATCAAAGTTTATATACAATAATAATAATAATAATAATAATAATAATAATAATACTTTTGAACATTTTTTATTCCTTTCGTTGTAGTATAGTTTCAAATATTTCCCATAAGTTTATATACAATAATAATAATAATAATAATAATAATAATAATAATAATAATAATAATAATGATAATAATGATAATACTTTTGAACATTTTTTATTCCTTTCGTTGTAGTATAGTTTCAAATATTTCCCATAACCAAAAGTGTCGCGTTTAATTTATTGCAGCTGCGTTTACTGAGTGCTTTAAGTACCACTGCTGTGACGACTATAACCAGAGATCAACTGGATCCTAAGGCGGCACATGCATGTGGCGGACATGCAACGACATTCTACAAGGAATCAAGTTCATAAGTTTTTTGTACATGTGCAAGAATTAAAGTAAATAATAATTTAATGTGCAAATGGTTTTCAGTTGTTAATTGATAGACAGAAGAACAATGACTTAAAACAGAAGTAAGAGAAATTAGGACAACAACAACAACAACAACATTATCACAGAATGAAAGTGTACAAGATATTGTGTTGTTAGCTAAAAAGATAGATCAATTAGGTGCATTAAGAAAGATGATAATGTTAAATAATACAAGCAACCCTATTATACCATCGTCCGTATCGTGAACCAATTTTTTTTCATGAAAATCCGTATTTTGAATGAAATTATCAGATAATTCAGTTCAAATTCAAGATTTTGTCGAATCGAACTGTTATTTCTACAGGTGTAATATCTAAAAATTGTTTGAAATATAAGTCTAATTATATTATGTAAGGATTAATTATTTTAGGCACATGTTGTGCAATAACATATTTCTTTGAGTTAATTGTATTTATTTTGTGAATTAATAATGCACAGCAATATTTATGAAAATAAGATTTGAAATATTGTTTCCATTTTTCATGATTTACAGACTTTCTATCATGATGTCAGTATTTCAAAATACTTAGAAGTGTTCTCAGCCAATATACAACTTCTAATATAAAAGTCATATGCAACACATCCACTGTCATTTACATATTTTGAAAAAGACCCTGTAATATAAGATAAACGCTTATAAAAGAAAAATAAGCAGACAATAGCGATCTTACCGATAATGGTCTGTGTTTGTCTGTAACAAAATATCTGTTAGGAACAGAAAACATAAAATCCTACAATTTATGGCGAATGATTATATATATATATATATATATATATATATATATATATATATATATATATATATATATATATATATATATATATATATATATATATATCATATGATTATATCACCTAACACTGATTTACGATGATCATTAATTGCAGTTTTACACTGCTATTATGTCAAGCTCGTCTTTTATATAAGAAACTATATTTTATCTGGCCCTTCATTTAAAACAAAACTCAAAAAAATCATACCCTAACTGTCGCTCCACTACCCTTCGCTAGAAGATTCGTAGCTGAAAACGATGGTCTGATTTAAATGAAATTACATTTAAAACAAAATGGCAACTGCTTTTTTACACGATGTAAAGAGGTTTCAGGTATTCCACATTTGGTCAAGGTGCAAATCACAGGGTAGCTCAAACTCGTTAGGAAAAAGAGAAAACAAAAGCAAATCGCACGGTGGTTTGAATGAAATTTCGTTTTTATTTAAGATACCATAAAATAACATTATTGATACTAAATACACAGTCATTTAATTACAATTCATTATAAAATCTAGCAAATAAATCATACTGGGAGACATGTTAAATGAAAACATCATCTTCTCTCAGCTATTTCATCCCACCGGCCATTGACGCACACACACGCACGCACGCGCGCGTGTACGCACATGAAATTATCAAATGGTAACTTATATACATATATAAACATTTCAACTTACATACACACATGAGCTGAGAAATATACATTCGGCTTTGCTGCCCAGTTTATGTTTATTTTCATAATACAATGAACATTTCAAGTATGACATGTTTCTTAACTACTGCTATATCAATGGCGATATTTTTGCAATACACAGAATGTCATCGTTCATCTGGAATGTTATTTTATCGCCGTATTTCAACATTATCTGGTGCTGGCCCATTTCTAAATTTGGCAATTGCACCCGAATGCGATCTATTCCAATAAGGTTCAGTCACAAATATTTGTTAAGAACTTCTAAAAAATATACCACACCATATCATTATGCAGTCATTTCATGACCAGATTTTTGCTCTTAATATGTTAAACTTTGTTTCCTCATACATCATATATCAGATGTTAAAACTTAATGCACACTTAGAACACATAGAGCACAAACAATCATTTCACGAAGCATTTTATTTATTTATTTATTTCAATTATTACGGTCTCATCTATACATGTTTATATTTACAACAGATAAAAACACACACAAAAATAGCCATTCTGTATAGAATTTAGAGAGACCAAGAAGAAACAAGAAATGTGTCCATATGACACGGGTACCCCCACTCCACTGTTTTGTCAATCTTATGACTCTAGGCCAAGCATTTTTTGGACTTCATGTACCACAAGTTGAAAACTAAAGTTATTTTACTAAATAAAGGGCAAGAACTTAACAAATACTGGATTAATCCACAAACGAAACCCAAGGTGCACACTACACATGCTGTCCAACATTCCTGTTAAGTTTCATAACTCTAGGTAAAATACATTTTGAGCTACGCACGACACAAATTGAAAATTGCAAATTTAAACTGAGTCAAGGGCAATAATTCTAGCAAAACATATAAATTCACAAGGGAAACCCCAGTTGCACAACTTCACATGCTGATCAACATTCCTGTAAATTTCATTACCCTATGTCAAATACTTTTTGAGCTACGTGTGACATAAGTTGAAAATTGAATTTTTTTACTAAGTCAAGGGCAATAACTCTGACAAAACAGAATAAATCCACAAGCGAATCCCCAGGTGCACACATTCACATGCTGATCAACATTTCTATAAAGTTTCATGACTCTAGGTCAAAAATATTTTAGTTACATGCGACTCAAGTTGAAAATTGTAATTTTTTACTAAGTCAAGGGCAATAACTCTAAAAATGCTACATATATCCACACGAAAATACCAAGGTTGACAATTACACATGCTGATCAACATTCCTGTAAAGTTTCATGACTCTAGGTTAAATACTATTTGAGCTACGTGCGACACAAGTTGAAAATGGCAAATTTTTACTAAGTCAAAGGAAGTAACTAAAACAATAGTAAATAAATTCACACGAAAATACACAGGTGCACAACTACACATGCTGGTTAACAGTCATGTAAAGTTTCATGACTCTAGGTTAAATACTTTTTGAGCTACGTGCGACACTAAATGAGAACGGATGGACGGACGGACGGACAATAATTAATCTAAAAGCCCCCCCCCCTTAAGTGGGGGCACAAAACTAAGAAAAGAACAAGCAAACACTATTACAGGGAGATAACTCCACAGCCCATATTACAGAAACTTACGATGTATATGTACTGCAGATGTATCTCCCTGAAATTACACACGTATCTATACATAAACATAATACCTATAGCCAGTTTCTATATGAGAATAACAAGGGACTGATATATACACTATGCACACATTATTCACAAACATAAAACAGGAAAACTCATATTAGATGTCACAAATTAATGAAAATAGCTATCTTGTTGATGTTCTACAATTAAATGTAACTGATAAACTTTACTGTCACTATGAAAGGGGGAGAAAAAATCATTAGTTATTTACACAAATATAATTATCTTCTATTTTAAAATTTTGAAGCAGGTTTTGGCACATGTTGTAACCAATGACTTACTTGTAAACAAAACTTTCAGTTTAGCATCGTCATTAAATCATTAAAATTGTGAACAGGAAAAATAGCCCTGCTTAACAATTTATTCCGTATATCCTCATATGTGTAATTGTGAAGTAACACATGAAGCCCAATCTGTACTATACTTTCACCACGAGAATGATTGCCTTCCACACACAGCAGACCCATAACTCACCAGACAGTAAGTCATACTTCTTAACTGATAGAACACCTTTATATTTTGCAAGATAATGGTATACCTATGTATGAGAGCGGATTTCTTGAATCAGAAGTAGAATATCTGGGAATAGGATTCACTACACATTTTCCTAATGTAGATGATGCAATACCCTTATCAAAGCATATATTGAACAAAATTATCAAGAAACTGAATAGACCTATCTTTTTTTTAAACTTCTGCATCAATACTATCAACCCCACTAGCATTTCAAAGTTTTGCGCTCTCAACAACTTTCTTGACCTCCATATTTTATATTCTATTGTTAAATAATAAAGTACAATAACTAAAATTTATATCATGTGACATCTCAAAAAACATTACCATTATCACCATTTACAGATAATGACATAAAATCTAATTTCCATTTACCTAAAACATCACATACACTGTTAGAGCAAAAACCATTTTTAAAACAACCTCCATTGGTTTTCGTCTTTCGTCTTTATTTAGAGTCTTTCATATCAATCCTGTCAAAAGACTTCAAAAGTCCTTTGCAATGCACTCTACATTATATAAAAGCTCGTTTTGTAAGGAATACCAATACAGGGGCTTAGCGTTTTAAACCTCAAGATTAAACATCGTGCGACTTGCAATAAAAATATTCAAATAAGATCAATTTTATCTTTTCTGCTTGTAGCCTTTAACCATTTAGTTTCATTGATACACATAGTTTCCCTTAGACTGGTAAGTTTATTAGACACCAATGGTCTAGCATGCCATTTGGTTCAAGTATTACAAAACAGTAATAAGCAGCTGAAATCTCTTATCGCAAGTCAACAGAATTGACACGATTAAGTCATTTACAAGTATCATATAATAAGTGTACAAAATGTGTTTGGTCACAAAATACATACATCCAATGAAAATAAAGACTTTGGCCATTTACAATATAACAGGAATGTTATACAAATAAAATATATAATACATGAACAAGTACATTTCACACTTTCAACATTATAGCATGTCTTTGGCCAATTTAACAATTACATAGTGAAGAATATGGTCAAGACAACAATATTACAGTTCATATAGCATATATAAATTGCCAGAAACATACAGTAACCTGTATTAATATTATGCAATTTAAGAAGCAGGTTCTATATCGACAAAGCCTTTTCTTATTTGAAATGCTTCATACAAATATTTGACAGAATGTTTGAAAAATATTATTGCTGGGCCATGAACAATTGCCTAAATATTAGTTTTTCTTATTTCTGAATATACGGGACACGTTAACAAATAGTGATATTAATATTTAATTAAATTGGCATTACAAGCTTTACAGATTCGTTCATTTCATTGCGTACCTTGATATCTACCGACCTCAATTTCTAACGCGACATGTATCTTTATTAACACATTCCAAATATTTTTCAAAACCTCAACATTGTTTATACATTCTATAACATTCCAATTTAGACATGTCTTCTATACATTCACACCACTTTTGTACATATTGACCTCATAACCTCTGTTGTAAAATAGGTAAAAAATTGTAATTGTTCCTAGAAAATAAATGGATATAACTACAAGTTCAATATAGTATTCATTGTCAATTAAATTACCATAAAACAATTAATTTATTTTCTATTCATGCCACTAATAGTGTCATGGCTACTAATTTCTAATCCAAAGAAAATGAGAGGTAAATCATATTTTAGTAAGTTCATTCCTCATATTATCATTTAAAAATTCAAAACAAAAGCATGTTTTCAATCCAAATCACATTTTATGGTTACAATAACTTTCAGATTTTTTTTCAGATTAGAAATATCTTTTCTCTCAATCGAAAACAATGAAAATGAAAAAAAATACCCTGAAATACTGCATTCCGTCTGAAGATGAATAGTTAAACTAACCAACATACTATAAAAATTGTTTCAAACTTCTACAAATCTAGTGTAAGCTTTGTAACACAACGGGTTCTTTTTTCATTGATGCGTATTGTTTCAATTGTTTATCACATTAACTTTGTACTCTGTATTATTTACTAGTATAAGAGTATGCTTGAATTAATGTTGCGTTTTTCATGTTGATATTAAGTAAATGCATAACGTACTAAATGTATTCAAAACAGTATTTAAACAAAATATGATTAAAATCATAACAATAATTCCAGTCACCAGATGTTACCAGTTACAACAGTTTTTTGTCAGTCTAATGTTTTAGGATTGTGTTATTACATTTTGTAGCTGCGTCTTAAACCATAGCTATTTATAAATTTTATTAAACATGGTTATACAAAATTCAAAGTCATCAGTCATTTCTTAGTAACACAGTTGTCTTAAAGGATTTATACATGCATCAATCATTTCATCAATGTCCTCTTCACTAGGACATCTTTTCTGTAACGCCGCTACAGCTTTTCGTATTTTCTCTGATTCAGCGTGAGCTTCGTTTCTGTGTAGCTTTATCGAATCGGAAACTAGAAAACCTATATCAATGGGAAGAAAGACGGCACTTATGACCCCACCAGCAATATGAAATCCCCTTGCTGTGTTTCCAAGTGTACGGAATACGGGACCAACAGTTGATGTTACATCAGATGCAATGTCGACGGTTTTGCCAAGTCTAATAGCGTTCAAAACAGTACTCCCAACCATTTGCCAACCCAAACCAGAAAGGGTTTTCCCACTGCTCAACATCAGACTACACCAGAATGAGCTCCAGCTTGGGAATATTATGTCTATATCTCCAAACTTTTCTAACTGTGTTGATAAATTATTACATTTCATAAGTATTTCGTTAAAGGCTGTATTACATTCTTCAAGCTGGGCTTCCGCCTTTTTGCTCGCTTCCTTTGATTTTACCACGTCAGCTATAACAGCTCCACCAGTAACAATCCCACCTGCGCCCCCGATAATGCCTCCTGATAAATAAAAAAAGAAACTATGAAAAATAAATCCTAGTTATTTGAGGTGATATTTAGATATAAATGTACGATAACAATGTATCTGAATATTTAGACAGGTTTGTTTCAGAATAAATTGATCTTTACTGAAATATGGTAAGAATGAAATGTAGCCTTAATTGTTTTAGATCTGGACAACTAAACTATTTTGACAACCAGTACTTGTCTGAGAATTTACAACTGTGTAAAAGGTTTTGTACTAAAAATTATATTCATACATTTCCCAGCGTTCCGACATGAATTATTATTTCGGATAAGCACTTTAATATATTGAGAATATGTAACAAAAGTTGAACACATATGATCGCAAAATGTATGGCAAATGTTTTCATGCCAAGTCACAATAAGTCGTCTCATCGAATACAGCTTATTTGAAACTCGCTATAATAAATATATGAAAATTTAGAACGAGCATTAGGTTAAATAGACTAATTTTCAAGGGCTAGCTTAGTGTGACTAAATCCTTACTCTATGTATAAAAGTACTGCTAGTTTGCACATGCGTTAGCAGACAACTTTTATCCAGTTTTCCAGTGTCATTAGGGCATACCATTTTAGGACGTTGAAAACATTCTTTTATATGTGTGAGAGAGTTAGAGATAATGATTGCCAAGGACACATGTTTACAGGGTAGTTTTTTTTTTATTTATCTGCATAATCAGGCCTCCGGCCCATACATACATTCGACTAAGGCGGAATTTTGAGTAAAGCGATTTTGACTTATTGAGAGTAAACTGTATATATATATATACATTGTTAATCCTCGACTTCATGCTTCATATTTAGATGTAAATTATAATGTTGTATATATATATATATATATATATATATATATATATATATATATATATATATATATATATATATATATATACATGTATATATATATATATATATATATATATATATATATATATATATATATATATATATATACAACATTATAATTTACATCTAAATATGAAGCATGAAGTCGAGGATTAAAAATGACAAATTTCAGTTTATAATACCAATCTAACATAATATATATTGATATAAAAAGTTGCATTTATTAAAAAAAAAACTAGAACTATCACTAAATGTGATTAATACCCCCCGCAAGACTGCTTCGGAAATGAGGAAGTTGAGTTATGGTTGTGGGCAATTAAAGATAGTTGTGGTTTTTGTATGTTGCATTTCCTTTCAATGTGGTTGACCATTGATGGAGTTTTATTGAATTACTCTGTAATAAGTCCTGAAAGTGTTACATTTCTTGAGCACTGCACTTTCTCTCATTGTCCTTGACCATTTTATGAAGTTGCATTGAATTCTAAACATTAGTTTTTAAGTTATGCACCAGACAAGGAAAAGGAACAAAGGGCAATAACTCTACAAATACTGAAGATGGAGTTATGGTTATTGTACACTGTACTTCCTCTAATTGCGCTTGACCATTGTATGAAGTTGTATTGAATTCCAACTACTAGTTTTTAAGTTATGCACTGGACAAAAAATGTAGCGAAGGGAAATAACTGTAATTTGTCCAATTAGAGTTATGGTTCTTGTGCACTGAACTTCATTTCACTGCACTTGGCCATTGTATGAAGTTTCATTGAATTCCAATCATTAATTTTCAAGTTATGTACTGGACAATAAAAAGTAACAAAGGGCAAAAACTCTTAAATAAGTCAAGAAAGAGTTATGGTTTCTGTGCATTGCGCTTTCTTTCAATATACCTGACCATTGTATGAAATTAATTTGAATTCCAACTAGTAGTTTTCAAGTTATGCTCTGGACAAGAAAAAAGCAATGGAAAAGTTACAAAGGGCAATAACTCTATAAATACTCTGGACAGAGTTATGGTTCTTGTGCACTGCACTTCCTCTTATTGTGCTTGACTATTGTATGAAGTTGTTTTGAATTCGAACCAGTACTTTTCAAGTTATGTTCCGGACAAGGAGAAGTGACAAAGGGCAACAACTATGTAAATAGTCATGATGGAGTTATGGTTTTTGTGCACTGCACTTTCACTCAATGTGCTTTACCATTGTATGAAGCTATATTGAATTCCAACCATTAGTCTTCAAGTTATGGTCCGGACAAAAGAAAGCAATGGAAAAGTAACAAAGGGCAATAACTCTGTAATTACTTTAGATATAGTTATGGTTCTTGTGCACTGCACTTTCTCTTATTGTGATTGACCATTGTACGATGTTATTTTGAATTCCAACCAGTAGTTTTCAAGTCATGCTCAGGACAAGGAAAAGTAACCAAGGCCAATAACTCTGTAATTAGTCGAGATAAAGTTATGGTTCTTGTGCACTGCACTTCCTCTCAAAGTGATTGACCACTGTATGAAGTTGTGTTGAATTCCAACCATTAGTCTACAAGTTATGCTCCGGACAAGGAAAATGCAACAGACCGCCGAGTGACTCCTATATACCCCCAAACATCTTTGAGGGGGTATAAAAAACCTCAAGCTATCAGCTTATTTGTATCATTTAAAAGTGAACTGATAATGTTTGTACGTAACCTTTGGAAACAATTGAGCTATTTTATCTAGTCAAGTTCATATGATTTGGGGTTTTATCTATGCATATGAATAAATGTATAAATATAAAATTTATCTTGTTTTATACTAAATATGACGTAAAATAGATACCATGAACATTATGCACTAGCTGATTTTAATAAACTTAATATTCCCTTACAAGACGTTTAAAATAGAGAAAAATTGAATTGTGTGTTCATACGGCGGTTATCATGGAACCTTGATGCCAGTCCATGTCCAGTCCATGATAAACGGCGTATAATACACAAGTTAAAGATCCTGTATGTTGTAATTATGGTTATTACCACACTTAAGTGAAATTTTATATATGTATATGATTATGCTTCTAAAACATTTTTTTTTTCAAACACCGAAGAATGTGTAAAATATGTACGGCAAATATTTGTCCACATTATATGTAATCATTAAAATATATGCATTCCTTTTTATTGAAAAACATGACTTAATAGAAAATAAATTTCTAATACCTCCCTTTATTAACATGAAAAATTAATTCTTTAATATCTTTATAAATAATGCTTTTTGGATAAATCTTAATTTGAACATCATATATATGATAAAAAATCATAAAACATTTGTGTCACAGAATCTTTAAAGTATGCGTGTGCCCTAAACGAAAATCAAAGGGCGGAACTAGATAAAATGAAATTTTGAAAGGAATGTTAATTACCTGCTATACAGAGTCCAAGAGATGCTCCGAACGTTGCAAAAGAAAGTCCAAAGCCGATCACAGCTAACACTCCCCCTGCCACACATCCAGATTGTCCGGCAACTTTGGAAATCTTTATATCTAGAATTGTATTATAAATGACATAATTTAATTTTGGCATGTTTAAAAAAAATACATGTATACAGAAATAAGATGATTAATTTTTAAGTATTATATACTGTTAAATTGGTAATGGAATATTTCTCCGCGAACAACGACATTTAAACTACGAAACAATGTTAAAATCCCAAACATACTTAGTTTGATTTACACTGTCCTTGCAATGAAGTACTTTGGAAAATGCAATATTGTTCATACTGCTAGCACAGATTTACGTTAAACATGTACTTTTAAAGACCTGAATGGAAACAATGATTGCAAAGTACAAGTACTGAACAATGGTATTACTTCAAAGTCATTGACATTGTACCGAAAAGAAATGGAACAAATTGTTTACTTTTATATGCAGCATCAAGTTCGTCAGCGTAGCTCGAAAGAGATGTTGTAAATCGTAACAAAGAGGAATGAAAAACCTGTTTGAGATCAACACGCATGTCCTCTAAATCTCGAATGCAGTTTCTATTTCTATTTCTTGCCATTACTGTATTTCAGATGTCCTATTCTCAACCTTGAATTCAAAAGATATGTATTATTATACTAAAATTTACCATTTATAATATAAAATCATTTTAAATATATTTTGAATGACATTTTGCACATTTAAGTGTTAATGGTAGGTGTGTATGTCGAAGTTAAAATAACCTAAGATTTTGTCATAATTGTTGTTTTTTTATATATTACAGGTTATTACATTTGAATAATAAAAACTCACATGACTCACATAAAATTCTATAAATATCCTTTAAAGTATATGGTAAATATTCAAAAATGATGAAAACAAATTTGGGTAGTCATTTTAGGCTGTTGCTATATATTATTCCTTATCACTTCTCTTATCAATTATTAGTCAGTGACTATTATAAAGAGAAAAATTGCATAAACACAAAGACAAACTGATGGGTCTTCTATATATTTTAACAAGAAATCTAAATCTCCGTTCATTGCCCTACTGTTACGTTTTTGTACTAGACAACAATCATGCATCAGGTCTTTTTGAGGAATACTTTCAGACACTTTACAGTTTGAATTCTTTTATCAAAAACTAAGATTCACTTAATAATTTAAAGTATTATATTGGCCAACATTTGGTGCCAAAATTTCGAAAATTGATCACTCAATTATGAGGTTATGTATATCATAGCTAAATGAATGCAAATTTCTCTGGGCAATAAGCGTGGAATTGTTTTTTGGATGACCTATAAGTTCGACTATTATGATATTTTAATTAAATCCATTGCGTTTTCTATTATTTTTTTTATTTTTATCACATTTATATGGGGATGCACTTGAATTTAGATTGCTGTGTACAGCTGTCTGACCATGTGATATGCACCTTTACATCTCATTATACATTGTAAATGCGATATTTATTTTCAAACCATATTTTAATTACGAGGGTGTCCAAACTGTAATGCAATTTTGGGCATATATCATTCTTTTGCACGAGTTTCATACCAGTTACTTTTTTCTTATAGAGTCATTAGTTAGTTTTCAGTATAAATCCGTTTAGTCTAGCTTTGACTGTGACAATACAACAACAAAAATGTATACTTGTATAAACTAATCCTGAAATCAGTTTCGTTAACCAAATACCCTACTAAATTAAGAACCGCTGTGTGCTTGATATACGTGGTAAAGACATATTTCAAGAAAATTATGTTTCATTTATAGACAGGATGAGATGTGCTATGTATCAGTTACACGATGCTGTAAGACATTTGCAAGCGGTACAATAACGTTTGAAGATCCCCTTTGTTGGCACCGTAAAAAGAAAGCAACATTCCTTTATATCATTTCAAATGTCAAGGAATTTGTATCTTTTGATTCAAGATTTACAGTCAGGTAAACAGTTCGTACAGTATGCATCTCAAAAGAATCTCCTCGTATTATTCCAAAACGAGATTAATAATTAAAAAAGAAAGGTGCACGATAAATATACAATTTGCTGACAAAAGAACAGATACGACTCTCGGTAAAAACAGCCAAAACATAAAAATTTGGACAACCTTTGTATTAAATTAATTCTTCTATACCGTAGATGCATCGGTTTAATAAACCTAATAAAATTTAAAAGCAAATTAACTTACAGATAGTCGTAAATCCTGATTGGAGTAATTAACATTTGAAAGAAAATACTTTTTCATTAATTTCCAAAATAACTATTTATAGGTTGGATTTATCTGTGTTAAGATATAAAGACACTTGAAACAATTAACTCTTAGATAATACAGATGAAATATTTCATACATTTCTTTATCGCGGTTTATTTACAATTAACAAACTCATGCAGTGAATATTGTGACTACCTCATTTGTTAGCCACTTTTATCTCTAGATACACTTCCTTAATTTATATAATATTCAATATACTAGAACTGATATACCAATAAAAATTACTTTTTCATATGTACAGACATGTATGCTATTCATTGTTATTACTTTAAACAGATCAAACCCTTTAATTCTTGAATTTGGTATCAGACAGTGTCATTGTCCGGCATTTGTAAGCCATATTTTTACAGTTGCACACTGAAAAGGAATCTGAATAAAATCAAACTTGTCATCATCCTGTCACTATTTATCCTTGAACAAACCAAACCGAGTCTGCAACATTGAAAATTTGGCACGTTTGTGTTTCTTTAGAGACTCTGTTTCTCTCTATTTCAATCCTCTTATAATAGAGTTATGTAATAACTTACACGGAATAGTTTAAACATTGCACACCAACCTATCGAGAGCGTTTATAAGAAGAAGAAGAAGAAGAAGAAGAAGAAGAAGAAGAAAAAAGAAGAGGAAGAAGGTTTATTTTCACTTAAACTACAAGTTTCTCGTGATTAACATAATTATATACAAGCATACATATATAATATTGCTCATACTGCTAGCACAGTTTTACGTTAAACATGTACTTTTAAAGACCGGAATAGAAACAATGATTGCAAAGAACAAGTACTGAGCAATGGTTTCAACATTTTTAAATTCTAATTCAAAAAGATTTTGCTTCGAACATATAATTCATATTTGTTAAAAAATAATTGACATTGTACCGAAAAGAAATTGAACAAACTGTTTACTTTTATATGCAGCATCTAGTTCGTCAGCGTATCTCGAAAGAGATGTTATAAATTGTAACAAAGAGAGGAATGAAAACACTGTTTGAGATCAAAACCCATGTCCTCTAGATCCTGGATGCAGTTTATTTTTCTTGCCATTACTTTGTTTCAGTTGTACTATTCTCAACCTTGAATTCAAAATATATGTATTATTATATTAAAATTTAGAAATGTTACTTTCAGTAAAATTTACACCTTATCACAGGTGCATGTCGCGTAGCAAGGACAGAAAATAGCCCACGCCAAGTCGGTACATTTATAACATAAAATCATTTTAAGCATAAAAAAATAATTTGAAGTGACATAATGCACATTTTAGTGTTAATGGTAGGTTTGTATGTCGAACATTTTGTCATCATTGTTTTTTTACATATTATTTTATGTGCATAATAAAAACCCACATGACTCACATAAAATCCTGAAAATATCCTGTAGAATATATACATATAGTAACTATTCAATTGGGGTAGTCTTTTTAGGCAGTTGCTATATATTATCCTTACCACTTTTATTTTCAATTATTGGTCAGTGACTATTATATAAGCTTATCTATTTAATAGACTAAAAAAGCATAAACACAAAGTCAAACTGATGGACCTTTTTATGTATTTTCACAAGAAATCCAACTCTCCACTTATTGCCCTAGTGTTAGGTTTGGTACTTAACAACTTAACAACAATTATGAAATCAGGTCTTTTTGAGGAATACTTTCAGACACTTTACAGTTCGAATTTTTTTTAAAAAAAAAACTAAGATAAATTTAATGTCAGACTGAGTTCTTTTTCAATTCAATGTGATATATTTACCTACATTTTCTGCCTAATTTCGTTAATTGAACACGCAATTATTAGGAAATTATTTTCAAACCACATTTTGAATATGAGGGTGTCCAAACTGTAATGCAATTTGGTGCATATATCATTTTTTTCTTTTGCACGGGTTTCATACAAAAATTATTTTTTCGTGTATAGCAATCAATTAGTTTTCAGATGATTCTATTCCTGTATAAATCCATTAAGTCTAGTTTTGACAATACAACAAGAAACAGTATATACTTGTATAAACTTTTACTAAAATGGTCGAGCAAAATCAGTTTTCGTTCACCAAATACCGTCCTATATTAAGAACCGCTGTGTTCTTAGTATACGTGCTAAGGACTATTTCAAGAAATATGTGTCATTTATCCTAATTAGGAGTAATAAAGATTTGAAAGAAAGACATTTTCATAACTTTCATAATTTAATAATAAAATTTTCATAAATTTCGATAATAACTATTTATAGATTGGTTTTATCTGTGGTAAGATATAATCACTTTAACCACTTAATTCGTAAATAATATAATTGAAATATTTCATGCATTTCTTGCAACTTTGATTGCAGTTAAGTTACAATAAACAAACTCATGCAGTGAATATTATGATTTTCTACCACCTTTTTATCTGTAGATACATTTCATTAATTTATATTATATGAAATATACTCAAAAATGCACCATCTGACTAAAACAAATAACCGTCATATATTAATTGAATTAAACAGAATTTTTTGCTTTAAAACGACTTAAACAATACCAGTAGATATACGTAAGAACAAATATACCAATGAAAAACACCACGTTTTTAAATACATAGACATGTATGCTATTCATTTCATTTTTAATACTTTAAAAAGAACAAGAGCTGTCACCCAAGTGACGAATGCTCCCGAAAAGGTTTCATAAGCATGCAGGTATTATGAAAAGAAAAGAGAATAAAAGTTACTAATTGCTTAATATTGTTCTTTGTATTATTGAACCTGTTATCTCTACGAGGTTTATTCAAGAAGTTCTGTAACCAATGCTCTTCTGTAGCGAAACCTATACATTGATGTACATAAATAATCACACTATATAAGCACGGAAAACACGTGCAAATCAATGCAATAGTGACAAAAGTATTCAGTTTTGAAGTAGTGTCACTCATATACACTGGCCATATTTTGGAAATAACAATGAATCGACATTACAAAGTTGAAGTACGCACTGATATTAAAAGTCGCACTGCTTTGCATATATCTCCAAAAGACTTTTATAATGAGCTGAATGGTATTTATGGACATTCTGTGACATTTATGACAGTTTGTAGGTGGGCGAAAACAATTTAAAGGTGGACTTTCTGTGATTAAAGATGGTCATCGAAGTGGACGTCCGAAGTCGTCAGTGACTGATAAGCATGTGGCTGCTGTGAAAGCATTGGTAGACGAAGATGGCCGTTATACAGTAAAGGATACGGCTAATATTGTTGGCATTTCAGAAGAAAGTGTTCATGAAATTCTGTCAAAAAAACTTGGACTTAAAAAGGTTTGTGCACGTTGGAAGCCCCATTTATAGACCAATGACCAGAAAAGAATGAGAGTCATGTGTTCAAAACAACTCCTTAAAGAGTTCAAAACATTTGATAGCAGGACTATTTCTAATATGTTAACTGGAGATGAGACTTGTGTCTACATGTTTGAGCCACAAAGGAGGGGTGATAATACACAATGGAGAGGAAAAAATCAAAAACGTCCAGTAGTGGCTAAACGGCAGAAAAGCTCAAAGAAAGTTCTGTACACAATGTTTTTCAATCATCTTGGTCCAGTTATTCAGATACCATCACAATCTGAAAAATCAATCACTGGAACATATTATAAGAACGTTGTGCTTAAAAGGATAAAAAAGTTTTATAAAAAGAAACGTCCAAGTACTGAATAAAGGGGAGTTAATTTACTACACGATAATGCCCCCGCGCTCAAAAGCAAGGGGGTTGTTAACTTTCTCGCGGAAGAAAAGGTAAATGTGTTAAGCCCCCCCCCCCCCCTTATTCGCCGGATTTAAGTCCATGTGACTTTTTTTATTTCCCCGGCTAAAAAAGATGTTGTCTGGACTTCAGTATACCACCAGAAGCGGACTTGGAAGTGCTGTATATCAGTATTTGAGACTGATACCAAAGGCAAACTACTCTGATGCATTTAGACAGTCAAAATTTCGATTACAAAAGTTTATTTCTATAGGTGTTGAATATTTTGAAGGGATGAAATAAATCATTTTCGTATATATTTCCTTTATCTTGTTTTTAATACCCGATAGCAGAACTTTTTGAAGAACCCTCATAATTGTGATAGCGTGAACCTCCAAAATATAAGTGTGACCTTCACATTTGAAGAAGGAACGTGGTTCCTGGACGCAACAGAATGTTCTTATGAGATAGACATTTGTGCCAAATTACTTCAAAATCCCTCAATGCATGACAAATTTACAGTCTGGACATGATTTTTGTTTAAGTGGGGGTATACAGACGGACAGACAGACATGAGCTATAGCCGACACACATGGACTAGATGTGGTAGACATTTGTGCAAAGTTATTTTAAAATCCTTCCATGCATGACTAAGTTACAGTCCGGACATGAATGTGTACCTTCAAACTCTTCTCGAGCGAATGAGTACCTTCAAACTATAAGTGTGACCTTGAAGGTATGGACATTGGTCTTAGTCGTGACATGTCGTCTTGATGGGGTGGACATTTATGGCTAGTAATTTTCAAATCCCTTGATGCATGACAAAGTTACAGTCCAGTTACAGTCCAGTAACCTATAAACTCTAATTGTGATAAAGTGAACTTCAAAATGGCAGTGTGACCTTTGAAGTTAGTACGTGATAATTGGACACGACACATCGTTTTGATGTGGTATATATTTATGCCAAGTTATTCTAAAAGCCTTCCATGCATGACAAAGTAACAATCCGGACACAAATGTGTGTACCTATAAACTCTTCTGATCAAGTGAAGCTTCAAAATGTTAGTATGACCTTGACCTTTGAGGTAGGGACGTAATTATTAGACGCGACACATCGTCTTGATGTGGCAGACATTTATGCCAACTTGTTCTAAAATCCTTCCAAGCCTGACAAAGTTACAGCCCGTACACGATTGTGTGTACCTATTAATTCTAATTGTGATACTTTGAAACTTCAAAATGTTAGTATGACCTTGACTTTGAGATAGGGACGTAATTCTTGGACGCGACACATCGTCTTGATGTGGTAGACATTTATGCCTAGTTATTTTAAAATCATTCGATGCATGACAAAGTCACATGTCCGGACACGACGGTGTGTACCATTTTACTCTTATTGCGATAATGTGAAACTTCAAATGATAGTATGACCTTGACCTTTGAGGTAGGGACGTGGTTCTTAGACGCAACACATTGTCTTGATGTGGTAGACATTTGTGCTAAGTTATTTTGAAAATCCCTCAATGTATGACAAATGTACAGTCCGGACACGAATGAAGTGGTAACGTACAGATGGACGGACAAACAGACGGTGCGATTTTAATATGCCTCACTTCGGGGCATAAAAAAGATAACTTTGATTCTTGAATTTGGTATCAGACAATGTCATTGTACGACATTTCTTAGCAATATGTTTACATTTGCACACTGAAACAGAATCTGAATGAAATCAAACTTGTCACCATCTTGTCACTATCTATCCTTGAACAAACCAAACCGAACTTGCAACATTTTAAATTTTGTCGCGTTTGGGTTTCGTTACTTTAGAGACTCTATTTCAATCCTCTTACAATAGAGTAATATGATAACTTAAACGGTAACAGTTTCAACATAGCACACCAACCTATCGAGAGCGTTTATAAGTGTTAACGTGATAAAAAGACTGTTGGTCTAAAAGATACTTTAATGGCTTGTTTTGTGATTGAAATCTAAAGATACTAGAGCCAAATAAGTGGCTTGTGCAAAAATATGTAATGCGAGAAAGGTTTAAGCAATATTTTAAGGGGTCCGTTTTTTATTTCATAAACATATTGTTACATTGTCTTTTGAAGAACACACTTTCCAAAATATTTGACCCTGTCGCAATTGTGTCAATTATCGTATGGCTGTGAGCTTTTTCTTTGTTCTTTTTAACCCATTATACTCTGTGCACTTCCATTTAGGATTTGAAAACTGCATTGATATATTGCAGTGCAGTTTTTTCAATTGATTCATATAGGGAAAATCTCCATTGATATATAGCAGTTGAGTTTCTTTTGCACCTGCTACATATCGGTTGAGTTTTTTTACGGTGGTTTATACAGGAGGACGGGTTAAAGGGGCGTGGGGTTACTCATTTAAAAAAAAAAAAAACGCTAACAGGTTGAATCTTATGGTGCTCCCCGAACATGTTTGGACACAGAGAAACTTCTTGTTGATATCTCTTGTTGTTTCAGTGTTATGTATCGGGCAAAGTTCAGTGTAAAAATTAACAAAGGGCAATAACTCCAAAATTAGGCAAGGCGGGGTAACGTTTCTTTTGCAAAGCACATCTACTTAATGAGACTAATCTACCTACAAAGTTTCTTGTTGATACCTCTTGTTGTTCAGAGTTATGTCCCAGACAAAGATTACAGTGCAAAAATGAACAAAGGGCAATAACTCAAAAAAAGGCAAGTCAGAGTTACGGAGTTTTTTGCACTGCACATCTACCCAAGGATATCTATCTACCTACAAAACTTCTTGATCAATCTGAATTGTCATATTCCTTTTTTGACAACAGCGAATAAACTTTAAACGGCAGCGCTCACTGACTCATCATATATATATATACGTAAACAGCATTAGCTGGTATTGGTATTTTATCTTGGGTTTTGGTTTCATATACTTTAACAATTACATATCGTTGGAAATAAATGATATTTCTCATGGATACACGATATCTCTCTACATAAAATATAAGGTATCTACCAATAAACTTCCTCACAAATCGTGCAATAGAAACCCCCTTATGATAAAGTACTTGCACTCATTCGATACTATTTTAAGATCACAATTTCCGACTGTTATATAAATAAAGAAATAGGAATTCTAAACATTACATATATAAAGCGTACAAGTAACATATTTTGCTCAAATTTCTTTTTTAAGGACATGTAAAATAAAATTGTTAAAATAGTCGTTACATAACTGAGGAAACTAAGGATTTCAGTATTATTTTGTCATAGTTATGTAAATAAAAGTATTATTTGGCTCCCACGATATTTCAACTGAAACGTCATTTACATAATATCGTAAGGGTATACAGAATTCAAGTAGAATACTAAAGTAAACCTGATGAAAAAAAGATCAAATAGAATGAACTAAAAATACCACCACCGTCTGACGTCCGTGAAAAGGCTAAAAAACCCGAGATTGCATCAACTTTAATGTTGCGGTTTCAGGCGTTCTTTAGGGATTACGTTTTGTTTTTCCTTGTTTTTATCATCCGTTTTATTGGTGATGAAGGTTATAACAATTATGAAAGTTTATATTTTAGAGTTTTATAATTAGAGATGAAGAATAATCCGTGCAGTGGTTATACAATTACTTACTTAAATGTTTGAATAATTTGCTACCTGAACCACTCAATTTTGTTGTATATATGATATTTGTATTAATGTTTTCACAGAGGTGTATACTGTATTTTAAGTCTCTGGTATTTCACATGTATTTCAAAAATGAGATCCGTTTAAACTTTTAAATTAAGTAGTATACATGGATGTATGTGATTTGTGGGTATTTCTTTCAAATATAGTTTCGTTTTCAGTTCCTGCATATTGAGTATTCTATTCAAATGCAAAGGTCTACAGAAAGAATTTTGCATAAATCAGTTCGATTGTAAAGAATAAGAATGTTTTAAGGGTTTCAAGAAACAATGCTTAGAAAAAAAGAAATTGTTTTAAGTCCATAATAAAAGTGGTAAGTTTAAAATATAAATGGAATTTCCTAAAGAAAACCTGTAAATAATCTCACGACTTGTATGTAAGTGAGCAATTTGATTTTTATCAGGCTATGCGAGGACGTTTAGGCATAATAACTCGTCATTGTATTTGGTGCATTAGATATTGTCAATGACCTGTATTTTGATAGTAGTAAAAGGACGTTAAGGCATAATAACTCGTCATTGTATTTGATAAATTAAATATTGTCCATGTCCTATATTTTGATAGTAGTAGAATGGCATTGGGGCAAAAATGTAAGAATGTTTTTGCGTCCATTAGACCTAACATTGAATACACTTATAAGATTTGGTATGTCCAATGTATTTCCATCTAAATATGAGTTTAACAGACTTCTCATATTGAACGATTTCTTTGCTTCGCAATTGCAGAACCACCAGACAATATGACATTTTCATTATCAATTTGTCATTACCACAAAAGACTTGGTTCATGAAAAAATATACATCAAATAATTAAAAAACCTTCCAGACATCATCATTAAATTAAACCTGTCATTTTATTGAACACTTTTAAGATGCAAAGAGACGTTAGATATAATAGATTTGACAAAAAATATTTTGTCCATCTAAGGTTATAAAATTTAATCGTTACATTTTACAACTGCGTGTTTAACCTTAAATATTTATCAAATATGGTTATATCAAGGTAAAATTCAGTAGAAAAATTTATTGTTATATGATTTACTTTTTCAGCTGCCGTAATGATTTTATGCAAAAATCTATCCATTCACCAATGTCCTATTCACTAGGACATTCTGCAGCGTCACAACAACTTCTCCAATTTTCTTTGATTCAGTATAAGTTTCCTTTCTGTGCAGCTTTATCGAATTCACAGCTAGACTACCAGCATCAATGGGAAGAAAGACGGCACTTACAACCTCGCTAGCAATATGTACCCCCCCCCCCTTAGCTGTGTTTCCAAGTATGTACGGAATACGGAAACAACATTTGATGTTAAATCAGGTGAAAGCTGTTTTACTATCTTAGAGTTGAGCATCTGCCTTTTTCTAGCTTCCTGTGATTTTATATAGTCAGCTTTAGAAGCGCCACCAGCAACTACCCCACCTGCGCCTCCGATAATTCCACCTTAAATACGAGGAAACATTGTATTTGATAAGTCAATATTAAAATAAACTCACATGAAAAAGAAGCTATGAGTGTTAGATTATTTCTCATAATAAAGCCAGTTTTGTAGTTTTTTTCTATCCCATAAAAATACTTATTCGCTATAATTGTATTAGTTGACAAAAAAGCAACAGAAGCAAAACTACGGTTCAATTAATTGGCCAATGATTACTTTTTGGATACTTTAATAGGGTACCAAAAATAAAAATTGAGGAATATAAATAAAAAATCTTTGGGTATAATGGACCTTTAAGTGTTAGTGATATCACGCTAAAGATAGAATTTGTCAAAATGTTGATTTATATTATAATGATAATCGTAATATATAATGGAGTCAATCCATCCTTATAATCCTTGTACAAATAACACTGGAAACGCTTTTATTTCACAGTATATTCAAATTCATATGAATATGGGTCAGTCATCGCAATTAACCAATTCATATATACATGTACAAACTGTATTTTGTTTAACTGAATATCACATGCAATAGATAGCATAAAATGATGGAACTGTATGCGGAGGCCTTTAAATTCTTGTTAAATACTTGCTAAACAGAGTCCAAGATATGCTCCACCAGTAACAAAAGAAAGCCCAAAACCGATCACAGTTAACACATTCCCTGCCACAGCTCCTGCTTGGACGGCAACTTTGCAAATTTTTATATCTTTATTGAATATATAGTTGGTAAAATATACATTTAGTTTATTAAGGAACAATTACAATTCTACAAAATAAAATGTCACGATTTGATTCAATGTAAAATATCGGTGTAATAGCAATGATATCAAAACTACGTAAAAAGGATAAAAAAATCTCAAACATACTGAGCTTGATTGAGACTGTTCAAGTCATGAAAGATATAAGAAAAGTAAAACATTTTTTTTATGCTTATGTTGCACACTAAAGTCATGAATAAAAAAAATTTATCCCCCGGTTCAAGAAATATATAAAGATACCGATATTGTACTGAACCGAATTAAGATATTAACCTCTGCATGCATTCGTCAGCGTAGCTCAAAATAGATGTAAATTGTAACAAGGAAGAATGAAAAAAGAACTGTTTCAATGTAACACGCATTTCCTCTAGGTCCGCCTCCATAGCTGTATTTATTTCAATCGGAGACGTTCTATTACCAACCTTATATCCAAATGATATGTACATGCATTATTATATTCAAATCTAGATGCGCGCGCACACACACACACACACACACACACACACGCACACGCACACGCACACGCACACGCACACACACACACACACACACACACACACAAATAGCAAGAGATAATAAAGACAAAATATTGATTTAAGCATAAAAAGGATTCCATGGGGTTAAGTCGTAGCATTTTACAGCAATAATGCAATCAGGTAATTTAAGGTACACTTTCTGACACTTCACTAACATGACAACCCAAAATAAATCTAATGATCTCTCGAGCTCTTTTCTTATTAAAAGTAATAATACAAAAAAAATTGAAAATTTGTCACCATGTTATAAAATTATGCATATCAAAGCTAGGAAAGAGTATTTCTTTACTAGGCAATTAGCGGAATGTTGTTTTTTACGGATGACCAATAAGTTCAATTCATTTTGATATTTTGAATAATTATGTCCATTATGATTCAAGTGATTTTATCTCATCCATATTTGTGTGGGTTGTACAATGATGTAGAACTAGAGTGGGTGTACTAGTTTGTGGACATGCTGAGAGATGTGTACCTGTACACCTTATAAATTAATATCATATTGTAAATGCGTAGTAAACTTTCAAACCACGTATTTCAGTTGAAATATAATTCAATAGTGAATAAGTTTGAATAAAGCTTTACTGTATAACTTGTCTGTTTAACAAACCTAAAAAAACAAAAGGAAAATAACATAAAGTCGTATATCTTGATTAAAAGTAAATCAAAATTGAAAGGAGATACATTTTATACACATCATTTTTAAAATACATTTTCCATTATAACTATTTTTAGATATGCAAATATAAATGAAGTGCACAAAAACACCCATATGAACTGTTCGTAATAAAAGCAATATTTAATGCACTTCTGAAACTTTGATACAGTTAAATTTGAATAAACAAATAAGCAATAAAAGTGGGATTTTGTAAACTATGAATCACGCAAAAAAGAAAGAAAAAGAAAGGAAGAAAGAAATACCCGAGGCTATCTTTTTTGTTGATATTATGGGAATTTAGTAACTGTATCGCAGAAACATTTGATAATGTTTCAAAGACAGACATCCGCTTATTAGAAATTCATAAAGCCACAAATACTATACATTTTTTATTACACAACAAAGAAATAGAAATTTAACTATTGCAAAGATTTGTCTTAGCATAATGACAGGAAATCATAATTGAAACAATTTTATGAAGAAGAAAAAAGCATTCGGGTCGCCAAATTACTTTTGAGTTATCTGCCCTGAAAGTGAGTTTTTAGCATTTTTTGCCATTTTCAAATTTGTTATTATATTCCATGCCAAGATGCTGAAATATGCTGAAATGTCAGCTCACAAAGTTTATTATATAAACGAAATGAGAATAAACTTAATCAAAACAATGCAACGTTCACAGAACGCAGCTCCGACACAATCCAGTCACACTAGTAGGGCACTTAGAAGGCACCGAGTTAAAAATTGGGAGAAGACACAAGGGCTGCGAAAGGAATAAAAAGGGATACGTAATGAATAAAATGATAAGAACTATAAGGTGCCAATACAGAAATTAAAGGGATAAAGGGTGTAAGGGGAAAATGAGGCGAACAGATGGTGGAGGGTAGGGCAAAAAACGGGAGAAGATGGGTTAATAGGAAGAATAGTTGCTTATGAAATTAAGTTATTTCAGTAACATAGTTGCTTATGCCAAATGAGAAAATTAGAAATTTTAATCCATTCGTGCACGTTCTTGCAAAAAAGACCAGGTCTCGAAATGTTTGATTTTGAGTTATCTACTTTTGAAATAACGGATTGTGTCGGAAGAGTGCCTGGCTTTGGTGTTATTTAATCTAAAGAATCTTTAATAAATCTATGATTAATTATCAAGACAAGATATGGAGGCAGAGCAGCATAAAGAAAAAAATCAACATATAAAACCGTATGATTATTCTGACACTTATACTTGAATAAAAGAAGAATCCACCCCCATCCCCCTCCAAAAAAAAACGACAAAAAGACAAAAACTTTATATTCAGGGACAGGTAACTCTAGAGACTCGGCCATGTTCTGTTTAGACGATTTTCTGCTTTAATAACTGAGTTTATCGTCATAATTGATACAAACATTATTTCCCCGTGCTGCTTGTGTTCAACTTTGCTCATGCATGGTTGATTGTAATACGAAATAATGGTGACATAAATATTTTACCCGGAACAATATGTGAACATTTCAGGCAAACTAAGACTTTCAAAAAGTAACCAATTAACATGTAGTTAATTGTACACATACGATATGCATTTTACTAATATAAACGTACCATACGGACTCAAAATAATTACCGTCATACATTAATTTGATTTAAGCAACATCATTAAATTGGGTAATTCTGGAAAAACATTTTAATATATAAATTTTAGTATAAATGTTATTCATTGTTTTCAGTGTGGTATCAGACAGTGTCATTGCTCTCGAATTGTTCCCTATTTTACTATTTACCGTTTTCTCTACATTGCAAGGACATATTTGTTTCACGTTTGCACACTTAAAAAAGAATCTTACTAACATCATACTTGCCACCATCACCCAATCCTCTCAACAAAGAGAAATATAATAACTTATAACAGTTTCAACCGTGCCCACCAACATATTGATAGTTTATAATAATTTCTAACATGATGTAATGGGCGGATGTCTCTGTAGTAATTTAATGGTTAAATCTTTGATTAATGTCATGAGAGAAAAGACCACGTGCTTAATAAACGAAATATGGAAACAATTTCAAGCAAATTTAACAAAAGATACATTTCATGTTTCTACAATTTATCTAAAATGGTCGTGCACAGTTCGATTCATTTTTAAAACTATTTATAAATTAACACATCTGCAAGTGAGTTAAACATGACACTACACTTCAAAAATCACGAAACTGGTAAGTCTGTAAGTCTGTTTTCTCAATAACGCACATGATAAAAATAATAGCGTTAAAAATGAGCGAGAGGTTACCTGTGACATAAACATTCAAACGGAGGGAGGTAGCCCGTACCGCTGCAAAACCGAAAGTAGGGTGTTTTTATGTATTTTACATTCATTTTTGACTAATTACTGCAGTTTGTCAAAAGATGATAAATAAATGAACACATGTAACATGCATGGTGTGTATATAATCAAATAACTCGTTCATTTCAGCCCGAAAAATATGTCGAGGCGTTAGGCATGACATGTCGATTTTATGAAGCTTATTTTGAAGTTGCAGTAATTGAAAAATTGGCACATGACAAAACAACACATAAATAAAACATTCGAGTGTTCCGTGGTACACTACTATACCACATGACATACTTCTTTTTATCAGTAGAAGGAAAATAAGTTGTATAAGTATCCATCGCTGGTTTGTTTTCAGCAAAGAATGGCATGGGCATGTGCGAAGAGGGTACCGTTTCAGTAGATTTCTCAAAGAGGGTACCGATATATATATACACCGTGTAACTGGAGTGCAGGTATTAGTTACCCGTACTCCAGAGCATGCGGATGTACCTTTTGATTTTAGCAGTTGTGTGTATGAGAATAAGTTTTATTTCATTGATTATCTTTGTTCGTAACCGATGCCCCATTGGAGCCTCTGTGAAAAAAATACTCAACCGATATATTGCAGGTGCGAAAAAAAACTCAACTGTAATATGTCAATTGATTTTTTTCTTAATAAAAAAACTGCACTGCTATATATCAATACAGTTTTCAAATGCTCATTGAAGTGAACCGAGTATAATGGGTGAGTAAGAACAAGGAAAAAATTCGAAACCATGCAAAAATGATTGATAATGCAATTGATTGTTAACTCTAATGTTCTAATAATTTGTTTCCTGAACCACTTACTATGTTGGCTGATTTGAAACGCTTTTGTGCGTCGTGTTGTCGCTAGCGACATCACGACAAAGCACCAAACGGCTTGTCGTCCTGTCGATAACGATGCAAGCCCATTCAAACGTCTTGTCGTCCTGTCGCTAACGATGCAAGCCCATACGGCGCGTTGTCGTGCGGCGTGTTGTCGCGATGTCACATTGTCGCTCGGCTCAAATCGAAGGATTCGCGACATCGCGCCGCACTACAAGGCGCCGTTTGCCGTGCTTCGCTAGCGACAGAACAACAGTGCGACAACGGGCCGTTTTGCGCGTTTCGTCAGCAACAAGACGACAAGATGAAAAGGCGATATCAATATAGGTTGAGTTGTCGCTATCGACAACACAACGCGCAATGTGTACCAAATCAGCCACCATAACTTACTTGATGTATACTTGATCTCCTTTCTGTATCATGTTTCTGGTATTTGTTATTTTTTTCGAAAATGGGATACGCTATTTTCACGGGGGGGGGGGGGCTGTTACAAAAGGGATGGAGTTCTGATAACAGTCACGGGTTATTTTCATTATTAAAAAGTGCATTTAAGGTGCTAAATAAAATTTTAATGATTAAGCTTACGTTACATCTTGTATTATATGTCACTAATTCATAGACATTTTTCATCGCCTCTTGCATGAGTAAACTTCCAATTCTTTTTGCCAATTCGCAGGTATTGAGCTGTTTATTTCTTGCCTTCATCCTTGCCATACATAATTACTGAATTATAATGCAAAAATGCAAATATAAAGACCCGGTTGACAAATTTAAACCGGATTTTTCAAATGTCCTGGAGTTCTTTGATAACTCTGAAGATGTCCTAGAGTTCTTATGATAACTTGTTACTGCCAGTGTGTTTCTTGCGCTACATCATGGCACATTTAAGGGTTTTTATTATTCAATAAGGTTGTAAATCATTATGAAATGTAGTACGCTCATAAAGATCGCACAAATTGTATGTAAGTGAACAATTTGTGCCCGTGGGGCGGATATCAAAAGTCTCCAAAGATGGTTATATTTTTATCCTTGAAGATCGTTCAGCACGACATTATTGTTTTTGGTACTTTAAGTTTTTTTCAATTGGGCGTTTTTTCCTAGTCGGGTGGTTCCAGTATTCCTCACTTGAATACTGTTGAATCACCCTTGTGATATGTTGCCTGCTTTTTAACGTTGTCTTTTGACAGCTTATGTGTGATATGCAAGCTTCATAACATCTGATCCCCTGAGAAATACCATTTTATTCTTGGTATAAGCATTTTTAACTTGGGGACCACATGCCACTTTTCATGGAATGGCACTAACGTGTCACATTGATGGTTCCACGATAACCGCAATATGAACACATCTGCGAATATTTCAAAATTCAAAATTTTAACACTTCATGTTAAGTGTTGAATTCTGCTTAAGCCGGTGTTAGGGGCTTGGACAGTAACTTGAAATTTCCAGTACCGCCCAGGCTCAATCAAACCGATGCTGCAACATTTTTAATTTAGCCGTGTTAGACTTTCTTTAGGGATTCTGTTTTTCTATTTTTTTTAGGGAGGGGGGAGATTATTCAACCGTGTCCATGTGTGTAAATGGTATTGGGGGAAAACGCACGAATGTGCTTGTGTTCATTAGACCTAGCCTTTCCCTTGAATATTTAAAATAATCGTATGCATTTCGATTCATATGTCTTATCATAATTAATGTTTTTTTTTGCAATCCGCAAAACCACCAGAAAATATGACAGTTTAATTATCAATGGATCATTATCAAAAAAAGTCTTGATTCATGAGAAAATATACACTAAATAATTGAAAAGTTCTCAATGCATTCTCTTTGGCTCAAACTAGCTATACTATTGAACACATTTAGATGCAAATAAATGTAATGATATAATAGATATGAAAAATATTTTGTCCATTCAAGATTATATATAAAATTTTATCGTTACATTTGCAACTGTGTCTATCACCTTAAATGTTTAACAACCATGGTTATATGAAGGTAAAAGTCAATCGGAAAGCTATTGATGTATTATTTAGTTTTCCAGCTCTCGTAACGAGTTTATGCACGAATCTATCATTTCATCAATGTCCTGTTCATTGGGACATCTATTCTGTAGCTTGGCAACAGATTCTCGTATTTTCTTTGATTCGCCATGAGCTTCGTTTTTGTGAAGCTCTATCGAATTCGAAACTAGGAAACCTATGTCAATGGGAAGAAAGACGGCACTTACGACCCCACCAGCAATATGAAGCCCCTTAGCTGTGTTTCCAAGTGTACGGAATACGGGAACAACAGTTGATGTTACATCAGATGCAATGTCGACGGCTCTGCCAAGTCTAATTGCGTTCAAAACAGTATTCGCAACCATTTGCCAGCCAAATCCTGAAAGGGTTTGTGTTGCGCCCAGCAATAGATTGCCCCAAAATGAGCACCAGAGCGGAAAGTTAATGTCAATATTCCCGGCTCTTTCTAGCTGGGCTGATACCATATTGCATTTCATAAGTATTTTGTTAAAAGCTGTATCGCACTTATCAAGTTCAGCTTTTGCCATTTTTCTAGTTCTGCTTGATTTTACAGCGTCAGCTATAGAAGCACCACCGGTAACTATCCCACCTGCGCCTCCAATAATTCCACCTGAAAAAGTAAAGAATTATTCAAACAAAAACACTTGTAGTAATCGATAACTGAATTTCAGCTAACTCGAGTCAGTTACATAAAGATTTGATGATAATGTATCCTAAAGACAAAACATTTTGCTACACGCAGAGAAGATATGCTACACTCTATGGGTAAACAGGGTATGAATATATTAGACATATTCAGTGACAATATTTCATAGATTTTAATAGATTGCTTGTATTTTATCTAAAGATGAGCATATTTAATCTTAAAAGAATAAATGAAAAATTGTTTAACACTGAAAATGATATGCATTCGATAACATGAAATTTATTATTAATTTCTGGTGAAAACAAATGAAAATATATTTCGTTAAGGCTATTACACAGACACCAAGAGGCGCTCCGGAAGTAACATTATTTCCTTTTTACAGCATTTAAATTTTGTTCGGATCTACTGTTTTTGTTGCGTTGTTGTTTTTGTATTTTGCAATAAGACGTGTGTATCTAAGTTTTACTGAAACTGATAACCTGCTATACATAGGCCAAGAGACGCTCCAAATGTAACAAAGGAAAGTCCAAAGCCTACAACAGCTAACACTCCCCTACCACACATCCTGACTGTCCAGATACTTTAGAAATCTTTATATCTGGAAATATATCGTAGGTGACATTATATGCACTTTGTTATTTTGTAAATATGTGAGTTGTAAACAATTATTTCACATATTTTTAAAACTAAACTAAGATCACCTTAGATAAAAAATAGTCTAGTAAAATAAAGATACTAAGCGACAAATGATAATACCATTAACAAGGAGAACATTAATTGAAGAGAATTGAAAATGCAACGTTTCTTATATCCCTGGGAACAGCCTACTGTGTCTTCAACACTAAAAGTCATGATCCCGAAGAAACAGAAACATTTTTTTCAATTCTTTGTCTTTAATATCTTTTTGATGATCAATAAAGTTCTATATCAGTATCGAGGATATTATGCTTACCACTGTACTACAGAAGCCATTTAAATTATACAGAAATAAATTGAAGATATTTACCTCTGTATGCAGCATCTAGTTCGTCAGCATATCCCAAAAGAGGTGTTGTAAACCGTAACATGGTAGTATGAAAAAACTCTTTCAGTTCAACACGCAATTCCTCCAGATCTCGAATACAATTTCTATTTGCTGCCATAGCTGTAAATTCTCTTATCAGTGACGTTGGATCAGCTTATATAAAAAAAATAAATCTAACATCATTTTAATACCATACAATATTTATTTTCAAATCACATTTTTATGTTTTAAATATTTATATAGATTAGTTCTTAACTGTTTATGTATCAAAAATAACAAACACCCCGATATAACTTACAGACAGGCGTCTTGATGAGAAATAAATGGAATTTGAAACTTAATTGCATTTATATAGTATATTTTCTACATAAAATTTCCATGGTAACTATTTTTAGATTGGTTTTCCATAATTACATCATCTGCACAGTTGTGCTTCAGTGCATGTCGCGACAAATACATTTTCTAACCCGTTTATTTTGGTTATTCATTGATGTTTATGCATTCATTTCTTTAAATTTGAGCGGTAGACTAAATGAATTTGATACATACACTAGGTTAATATTTACGATGTTTAAAATTTAAATGCTTACGAGAAAATTTTCATATAGTGCATTAGTGCAACTCCTTGAGTGTAACTCAAAATTGATTAGCGCACAACCGTCCGTTTAGTTATAGATAGAGTATTTTATTGTAAATTGCGCGACCCGGATTCGATTCCCCGACCGTGTAGATTCCGTTGTGATTGATCCGGCAATCCTTTCTCATTAGATCTGTACCTCACGTCTGGCATGTACAGAAATTTTCAACTCCTTGCCAAGTTACGGCATTAAGTACTGGTAAACCGTTTAACAGTCTTTCCAGGAACGATCCGGTGGCTAAATTGTGCTCTTTGTGGCTTACTTCCGTGATCCTGGGGCTAAACTACCAGCACCACCACTACTATTTGTTACATTGTCAACTGGTTTTTAAAAAGTAAAATACTTTCAGTATCGAGCTTAACGCTGATGTAATTGTATTAGATATCATTGAAATCAAATGAAATTTCCCATGGATATATTAGGAAAAAATACTTAAATATCACATGTAATCTTTTGTTAGATTTCACATAATTATCAAAACATGTACATTGTAGTTGGTGATTATAGAAATTGAAAAGGTTTGAGTTTTGTTCTGATTAGTTTAATTGTTTCAATACACGATATCGTGCAGTCAAGCGCAACATGAACTAATACATTGACCTGAGACTCATTAAATTTCGGAAGCCTTTTCGTTAGCTTCCGTAATTTATCACGATTAACTAATAGATTTTTAATGATAGGAAAGTTCTCGATACTTTATCTGATACTTACGCCCCGATGGCTTTGTGGTAGCAATCACAAAGTTACAAGTTCTATTCCTCTCCAAACTTTTGTTTTCAAACTTCTTAAATTATTTTTTGAATTACATCAGGGGCGTACCTCGGCTTATTACGCCAAGTGCGGGTTTTTGGCCGAAGGATCGCCAGAGACTTATATATCAAATAAAGCTATGTGGTATAACTTAGGATTTACGGGATATTTAAGCTAATTGTACTACTATTGTCTTTATCTATAGTTATGAAAATAACATCAAGTGTAAGAGAGATAGCACGAAGTCTAACAAATAGTTCAAAAGTTATTTGCTTTTAGAAAAACAAAACATAGCAAGGTGTCTCTCTTGTAAAAAAGATGGGTTTTATTTCCTTTTGTAACAAGTTTAGTTTTTTCTTTGTTATTTTTCTTTTGTTTCACTATAACTGAACGTGAGATATTATCAAGGAAAATATGCTTTGAATGATCTGTATGACTTTAATACAAACACAACAGCTTAAATGTTTAGTGTAACGAAAAGTTATCGTATTCACAGGTAAAATGTAGTATCGCACGATCATTTAGCTTCCTTAAAATATTTTTAATGCGTATTATGTTAATGTTGTAGACTTTAACATTTTTGTTCTCAACTCTAGTCTTTCAATTTCCATTCGAAATATTAAAGTTATTTCATTACGAAGTTTAATGCCTCACGCACATAAAGCATGTTGGTATAAACCGACACGCCAATTTGTTATCTAAAGTTAAAATTAAAGAATTAAGACATGATGTGTCTTACATGGTTATACATTGTTCTCAATGTATATTTGTCTATTATGGAAGCCCTGGAGGGACATTTTAAATTAAAACTTAATATTTAAAATTTAATTCTTAATATTCAAAATTTAATTTTTAATATTTGATACTTAAATCTTATCATTAAAAATGAACGCGGGAAACCATTCCGTTGAAAGATTGACGCCACAAGTAGCGGCAGCGAGAATACGAGTAGCGAAGGAAGTAAAGTAAGTTGGACTTTAATTACACGAAAAACTGTTTTGAATCACACTAGGACACGCATACGCACTTAATTTCATGGTGAGGACTTGCTTGGGCGCGTTTATTTATTTATTATTTATTTATTGTAAAAGACAATCCGACCCAGATTGTAGGGGTTAAAGGTCAGAATTTTGCTGAGGGGAATATAAAATAACTTGGTACAATTGTTCACCGCCATGACAAAGTGTGTCACACGTATACATAAGACCCATGCTCAAAGGTCAAGGTCACATTAAGCTGTTTTTTTATCCATTTTTGATGCAGTTCACAGTGTCTGCCTGCTATAAAATAAGCATTACAATCAAGCAGGCTGGACATGCTGCCCTTAGAGATTTAGGTACTGTAAATCTTAAATGAAAAGCCTTGATTTTAAGATGAGTGTTTTAGGGCCACCATCATCCTACTGGTATGATCTTTGATTTGCATTGGAAATTTACATTACCAGTCTTAATGGTTGTAGTAGTTTGCTTTTACATGCCTGCAGTTTGCAAAAACCTTGCCACAGGTATGGTAAACAAAACTTTAGATGTAGATAAAGGGGCACTCCTTACATCTAGCTGATTATAGTTTAGATACATAAAGTTTGTGCTCAATGAAAGTAAAATGATAAATAAATAAAAACTACGTCAAAGACGAATCTATGCTGAAAGAAATCTCATTTTACCACAATTTATCAATTTAGAGGCGTTCTGAAATCAAGTGCATCAACCCATTAATTGTACAGCAACAACTGTACATAGATTACTGACTGGTTTACAGTACTGCGACATATTTTAACAGCTGTTTCATATCGATAATGATTGGGAATGATTTGCTGAAACTTTTAATTTAAGTTATAATATTTTCAAAGATTCTGTTATTTATGTTTTGGAGGTTATTTAGTTTGACATCAGTTATAGGGTATGTCCCTCTGCCAAAATTGTATGAAATTGGTTGTTAATAAAAGCTCTACTTTATTGTAGGCAACAGCTGTGAAGAAAGGCATAGGACAAAGCAGTGCATATAAAATAAAAATGGGATGGCAGAACTACCGAGATGGAAAATACAGAATTGATACTGAAGCAAAAGGTGGATAAGCAAGAGTGATGTATTACACATTTGGGGAAAGTCTGGCAGTAGAAAGACTAAGAAATCAAGCGCTTATTTCCTGGACGGAGATAGTAGCCTGGACAGTGTGGAGGACTACGACTTCTCATTGGCTTAAGCATCAGGAAAAGTGATTGACAGTTATACTGATGTATACCAAAATCCATTCAGTTTCACAGAGTATTTAAGAGCTAACAGTTTGTTTGCGTCACAGTGCCATATATACCTGAGATAAATAAGAAGGAGAACTGAAGTTACATGATAAATGGATTTCCTGTAGAAAAGGGCGACAGAACTATTTACATAAAGCACTGCAAAATTAAGCACTCATTATATTCTGAAGAACAATCTGAAGTATTTGCCTGTAATTAAAGAGTAAAAGTTGTTACACTGGCTTTGCTGCCTTATTTTTAAAGTGGACTGTAATTATACTTTTTAACAAACAACTATAGCCTATCTATACGCAATCAGTAAGGGAAACAATAGTATCATCTACACATTTCTTACTGTCATTTGTCTTAAAGTAGTAGTGCGTAACTGAATGGTTTGTCTGCTGACTGCACTGTAAAATCAGTGAAAATGCTTAATGCTCAGGGGAAATTAATGGATGGAAACAGTCAATTTGCGTTACTTTGGCAACAGTAGCATAAGGGATGATACCAATTTGAAAGATGTCAAAGTACAGTACTCCCATTTTCTATTTCTATCACGGAACCTGTGACCAGATATCAATTTCTTGTAAAAAAATGTCGAAAATGATGGGGTTTCTTGTCATTGTTAATTTCAGCCATTTTAGCTCACAGGAGTTAAGATAATTTACAATAAATGCAAAATAAACAAAATATATATGGTCTTAAAGCTTGTCACATACTTAATAAGTGGATCAAACAGTAGTTATACAAAAGTTTGTTTGCCAGTTCATTTTCAAACAACATTTTAGGTGCATAACTATTTGCATTGAAAACTGTTCAGAAATGAATAGAGCTCTGTGTTTAATTCAGTAAAGACAAAATCTGATATATCTTGATTCCTTTTTAGCTCAGCTCAAAGGTGAGCTGCTGTTGCCCGCTGTTTGTCGTCTGTCGGTGTGTTTCTCAACATTTCCCTTGTGAACACAATACAGGTCTTCATCAAAATTGTTCATTGATGTTCTAGGTCAATTTTTAATCTCGGTTAACTGGGGTCATAAACTAGGTCACTAGTTCAAATCAAAGAAAAACATAGAGAACACTTTGGATGCTGTATTTTTAACTTGAACAACTTAAAAGTTTATGAGATAATCTTTAGGTCGAGTTTGAATCTGGGTCAAATGGGGTAAAAATATGTCAAATCAAAGAAAAACATTTCGAACACCACAGATCTTTTTTCAGTTGGAACAACTTGTAACTTTATCATAGGTCATATATGTAGATCAAAGTTGAAACTTGGGCATTTGCGGTTAAAAAGTCCTAAAATTTGACCCATTCTGGAGAACATTTGGCAATTTCTTAGTACTGCCTACAAAGAGCTCATTAGGTTTATCTACTAATTTCCTACATACGGTTTACTAAGATTTCTAGTAATGTTTACTCTAAGTCAGATTTGTCATGCAATCATCAATGTAGAATCAGAATGTTTGAAGAGAGGTCTCGTGTTTAAGTTCTTTTATGATATAGAAATAGTATCCGTCCGTCCTTCCGTCCGTCCGCCCGTCCTTCCGTCCGACATTTTTCTTCCGGAGCATATCTCAAAAAGTATTTGAGGTATTAACTTGAAACTTCATAAGTGGATAGACCTCATTGAGGAGGAGTGCAGTGCACAAGAATGATAACTCTACCCTGCATAATTTTTTAGTTATTGCCCTTTGTTATTTTTCAAAATTAATTTTTGTCCAGAGCATAACTCAAAAGCCTTTGAGATACCAAGATGAAACTTCATAGGTGCATAGATCTCACTCAGGAGGTTTGAAGTGCACAAGAATAATATCTCTACCTTTCATAATTTTTCAGTTATTGCCCTTTGTAATTTTTCATACTTAATTTTTCACCTGAGTGGAGCATAACTCAAAAGCGTTTGAGATGTCAACATGAAATGTCATAGGTGGACAGATCTTATAGAGGAGGAATGCTGTGGGCAAGAATGATAATTCTTCCCTATATAATCTTTGAGTAACTGCCCTTTGTTCTTTTTCATACTATTTTGTCCGGAGCTTATCTCAAAAAGTATTTGAGGTATCAACTTGAAACTTCATAGGTGGATAGACCTCATTGAGGAGAAGTGCAGTGCACAAGAATGATAACTCTACCCTGCATAAATTTTTAGTTATTGCCCTTTGTTATTTTTCAAAATTAATGTTTGTCCAGAGCATAACTCAAAAGCCTTTGAGATATCAAGATGAAACTTCATAGGTACATAGATCTCACTCAGGAGGTTTGAAGTGCACAAGAATAATAACTCTACCTTTCATAATTTTTCAGTTATTGCCCTTTGTAATTTTTCATACTTAATTTTTCACCTGAGTGGAGCATAACTCAAAAGCGTTTGAGATGTCAACATGAAATGTCATAGGTGGACAGATCTTATTGAGAAGGAATGCTGTGGGCAAGAATGATAATTCTTCCCTATATAATCTTTGAGTAACTGCCCTTTGTTCTTTTTCATACTATTTTGTCCGGAGCTTATCTCAAAAAGTATTTGAGGTATCAACTTGAAACTTCATAGGTGGATGGATCTCATTGAGGAGGAGTGAAGTGCAAAAAAATGATAACCTACCCTGTATTATTTTTCAGTTATTGCCCTTTGTTATTTTCAGCCATCAGTATTCACATAGGTTTCATATCTGTAATCACTTCAGCCATTAGTTTTCATTACCAAAAGACCTCTTAAAATTGAATTATTCTGCTCTACTACATACTTCCAATGAGCAAACCCATTCGGCGGGGGATGGCCATGTTGACATGGCTCTTGTTTCCGTTTGATTTATGATCGACCTGCTCTTACAATAAGTAACGCGTACTCGAGATCCACCTAGGAATTTTAGCTAGCAGTTAAACATAAAAAGCACATACTTCGGAAAACCATGAACATCAATGTTTATTCATTAAAAAGTGTATGTATTATTGTCTAATGTTCAATCATCTGGATTTGTTTCATATTCAATATCCTACAAATCAACATTAACACCATAATCAGTAGAACCTGATAGTACTAGTACATTAAACAATGTTTTATTTCTGGTCTTCCAGTACAAGTGTCTACATGTTTCTGTGGTCACACATTGTGTAAATTCCAGTGAATACAATGCGATAATGTCCCACTTGAAGAACACCCGTTACATAAAATCGCAAGCATTCTTCATGAATAGGGTTTGACGTATCAATTCGTCCACGAGCTCTCAAATCCTTCAACGTATTCATCCACCTTGGTACTATAAGCCGTCTCCGCTAAACTGCAATTCTTTTTCTACTGTACTTGTGCGATTTCTTGTTGAGTATACATGACACGGTGACGCCCTTAATTAATTGATTATTACAACGAAGTATCCTCTTTAACGGTCGAAGACCAAGACGTATGTTGTGCCGACAAAGGAGAAGTAAAACAATTTCTGCCTACTTGAAGTCAGCATGAAAGTACTGCGAAATCACTTCTAACCTGGTGCTTCCGTTTCCAGATGGCGAGAGGGATGACACAACTGTTGACATCGGAGTCATTTTCAATAAAATGATAAGGCAAGCATCAACGGGGTCTCTATGTTTACGACCTTAAATCAAATAGAAATAAATTAAATATAGCGTTATAAAAACAAAGGACTGGGACTGTAAGCATGTAATTGTGTTATCCAGCACCAACAACAAAACATTATCGTTAGACAAACCTAACCCCCTGACTAGCAGGCATATTTCTGACAGTTTTAACGCGTCAACCAGAACAAAATGTAATGATAAACTTTCTCAACCGCTGCTTTTGAACCATGTAATCAATAAAATGTAAAGCGGTACCGTATCTGGCGTCTTTGACAAAACTAACATATCTTAATCGTTTCAACTGTTAGCATGAAAAATATATCAATCGAGATATAATAGTTCACGGAATGTTTAAAGTATATATAAAAAATGGCAATTACCTGTAAGCAGCTACATTGAATTTGCCAATTTTTCTTCGTGTAACAACCTTTTGCAAGAGACCGTTGAATTCAAATACCCGCGTCTTATGTATTCTGTTCTTAGTTTTTTTAAGTATTAAGAAATAATTTTTAAATATTAAGAATTAAATTTTAAATATTAAGAATTAAATAATAAGTTTCAATATTAATTTCAAATGTCCCTCCAGTGCTTCCGTACATTTGTAAAGATGATATGAAAACTGCATTGATATAAAACATTGTAGTTTTTTAATATATAGAAAATGAGATTTTAGACATTGAAAATAAAAGTGCATTTTTTAAAAGTTTTTTTTATTTGCTGATTTGTGTTTATTATGATGACCTTTTAACTTATAAATGACATAGCCCTTTGATTGATTGTTATACTGATCTTCCATATCCTGTAAATTTATTTTTTTTGTATTGGGGATATCCCATCTGATCCATGTTCTATTACACACGTGACACAAGCTCTAATGTAACTTATATATATTATAGAACCATATTTAAATCTAGATTGAAACTATCTATTTTAAGAATAAAATTTCCGATACTATTCTCATAAAATGGGATTCCAAACGTTACAGATTCAGATGTATGTGTTTAGTAGCCTTGAAATAGTCACGCAATCAACAAATAGACTCGTCCGACTTGAGGGGGTGCACTATCAGTATGTTATTACAGAAAACGAAAAAATAATTCATACGCGCAAAATGACATTTATTTTATAGCTCAGATACAATGTGTGATGAGTAATGATATATTTGCCATTGTTTTCTAAACTTTGCTTTCTTTATACCCTCGCAGTTGTAAGGGGGGTTGTGTATACTGGAATCAGCTTGTCCGTCCGGCCGTCTGACCGTCCGTCGGTTTTTCCTTGTCCACCCAATAACTTAATAATCTTTCGGCGCACAGTCTTCATATTTGGTATTCAGATTGGCCATGACTAGTAGATGAGCCCTATTGAGTTTTAGGTCAATAGGTCAAATGTCTAGATCATAGGGGATTTTACTACAATAAGCTAGTCTGCTCAAATGCTTAAGAATGCCTGTCCATTTTGAAATTTCCACATTTGAAGCATATAATTATGTTCTCATATATTCACCATAAAACACCCCAGGCAAAGCTGCATTAATGGGGGTATTCAAGTCATGCAGTGGCAGTTTCAGTTTTGAGGTCAGTAGGTCAAGGTAAAGGTCACTTTGATATTTGACACTTGAAACATGTAGAATACACAACTTAAGCCTACGTCACATTATACTCCGATTAGGTTTACGATGGGGTACCGATGTCTGAAGGGGCTGAAATTGCCAATTTTTGTAAGGTCTCCGGCCGGTGATCCTCCGGTGTCAAGTGACCGGTGGGACACTGTACAGGTAATCGGAGAATTTTAGTGCAGAGTTATTTTCTTCCGGCATCCGGTACATCGCCAGCTCACCGTAGCAGACACGGTAAAATACCCTCCGATACCCGGCCGAACACCTTTTGTTATCGGTTACATACCGGTTAAAATGTTCACCTCCTGGGCGCCAAATATTCCTTCAGTTTCCGAGCGGTATATGAGCGGTCACCGAAGGCGTCTCGACAGGTTACTGACCTGGGCCCGGATGGACGCAGTACGTTGCATGTATGGTCCTAAGGTTTCCGTAAGGATAGCGTTAGGGTTATTAAACAGACCTTACGGCAGGTAAAGCCTTGGACAGTGAATTAGGCGACCCATGTTCAATTCTTGGACAACGGTGAAGGTCACTTTCGTTGTACAGAAGTTATCAATACCATGCCAAAGTGAAAGAGATTATTACTGTTTAACTACTTTACAGACTGTTCTGGAACGATACGGTGGATGAACTGTGCTCTGGTATGTATATTAAAGTTTGCTTACTGCCATGTCATCGGGGTAATTCATAAATACCACCATCATTCCCTCATAAGCCAGTGTACAGAGCTGTATCGGTTAAATCGGGATGACCAACTGAAATTACTAGGAATCTTTCGGACGAGACTTTAAATGTTGAATTCTGCTTAAGCCGGTGCTAGGGGGCGTGGACGGTAGTTTGCACTGTACCGTCTATGAACAGACTCAATCAAACCGAGCCTGCAACATTTTCAATTTTGCCGTGTTGGGCTTTCTTTAGAGATTTTGTTTTTCTCTATTTTAAAGCTTAATCACTTGGATAGGTAAAGAAGAAGGAGAAGATTGTTTGGTGTACTGCTTCGATCCTTGACGGTGGTCATCCTGTGTTGATGGACAGTGTCGTGGTTGCGTTCATTGAACGCCTGTATCTTGCGCTGTCCTCCAAAATCTTAAATCACTAATACTCTTCCGGAGGACTCGCCTATACGGGCAACCGATGGCGAGTATTAAGAAACTCAATTACACACACATATTCTCTCAGTTTTCATACACGTCCGAGGTTTAGTTTCATTTACAATCTTTTATAAAAACTTTGATTTCAAAGTGTAATATACCACCAAAAAACAGAAAGCCAAGAAGGGATGGTTGAGAAATCAGAGAGAAAGAAGGCAATGAAAAATGCCAACAAAAGTGGGGGTGTGAATAACAGCCGGAACATGGGATAGCATGCCATACGAATACCGTCCGACAGCCGACCGGATATCGCACGTATACTTCATCGTCACCGTACGATTGTTGAAAACAGGCCAGATAGCGGAAGGCAATTGGACATTTATCGTACGGTAGTCTGCCGGTTACCTTTAGAATATCGACCGGTGTCCAGAAAGAAGATGCCAAGGGTTTTCACAGGGTGACCGGGCGAGTACCCTTCGGAAACCGTGCGAATACCTAATGGACCACAGAGGGAGAATGACCGCCCACTTCTTCCCAGACATGATTGAAATGCTTCTCTCCGATCTCGATTTATCAACGGTGTCCCATCGATCCCTCTATACCGGCCGGTCCCCGCTTGTAATGTGACGTAGGCATTATCAATGTACTGGCTTATTACCCACAGATTTGGCAAGGAGGTTGTCCTTAAGCTCTAAATGACCTCTGTTGTTTCTGACAAAGCGGTATGCCGGGGGTATTCATGCTATGGCACTGACAGTTCTAGTTTATTCAATGACCACAATTATACTTTTTTGTCGTCTGCTGTTTGCAAAAGTATCCTGATATCAAAATGGCACTGTCTATAGAACAAAATGGTGAGCTCCATATAATTCTGAATGCTTTGGATTTCACGATGAAGTTTAATATCGTCACGTTTCAGTGAGTTTCAACAAACATAGTTCTTTCGTTGTATGAAAAGGAAGAATTTTAAGATGTACAAACATGCGAAATAATTATGTACAGTGTTATTAAATTAGTGTTTGAAAATGTATTTCTTCTAATCCGCTATTTAATGAGCTCCCTTGGCTAATCATAATTATGTAAAATATGCTGTACAGTTAACTACTTAATTAACTTCATGCATGTGTAGAAAGGCGTGTCTTTTCAAGTTTTCTTGTTAAATTCTGCTTGACCCGGTGCTTGGGTGCGTAGACAGTAGCTTGCACGTTCCTCTAATGTCCATGAACAGGCTCAATCAAACTTTCAATTTAGCACTTTTGGTGTTCTTTAGTGATTCCGTTTTTCTTTATGTTTTTTATATTTATTTTGAAATGGTAATAAATATCCTTGATACATTTTATCCGCTAAAGTGTTCAAAAATAAATAAAATTTTCACAAAGCTTCAAATATTTCAGTTAAACATATTGTCATATGTTTGTTTTTCTTTTAGCATGTTGAAACGAAATTAGCTTTTAAAATATGTGTTACAATGAGACGATTACAAGCCTTTTTTAGTTCATACAAGATTCGGATGCCTGATAAATGTTAAAGTAAGTTAAGTACCCATTAATGTGTTCATGCATGTTTTAAATGAATACTCATGTCATGTACGTGTTGTATTCAATGTTATCATTCGACTTATACCATGCGTTATATAACTTTATTATCAATTATATTGAACAGTACTTTTTATGTATATAATTAATAGGACAATTATACAAATATAACAGGAAAATGTGTAATTATTACAAAAAAGTTTCACAGTATATTCAGTATATTTTGAATTTTGATGAAAAGATTGTATTATTAATAAATGGAAATTTCGTCAGATATACACTGTATATTCCCTCGAAGGTAATTTTAAATTGCCCTTCTCCGCTCACTGCGGATGATCACGTGACCAAAATCGTACAATGGGCTCATAAAATGGCGGCTTAAACGCTCGGTAAAAGCAGTGAAATTGAGGTAAGCATATAGTTAACGTTAAATTTTTATGTAAAACTTGGCCGCACAAAAACCACGTACTGTTCTGCTATTGGTTACTTTGTAGCTCTCTCTGTTTAGGCCTGAAAGTCGAAAAAAGTTGTTTTGGGTGATGAATACAATGGCCGAACAGGTACTAAAATGCGTTGTTTTCAGTAAAAGATACACATTTTGAGCACAATTAGCAATGACATCTTGTGCAGAATTGCAAGTTTGCCCGTCATGAACAATTTCCATCCTTTGTAAAGTTGCGTAATGAAGTTTTGCATCTTTTTAAAAAACGAGTACAATGGTCGAACCAAATTTATGAGTACAATGGCCGAACGAGTTTATTGCCTGTCCTATTTTGTCATTTTTTTCATTGAATTATGCTTGCTTCTCGCTTCCAGTCTTTGAAATCATACAAATATGATATTTGAAAGTAAAAAGTAGAAAGAATTTTTAAATTTAATTAATTCAGTTTGCTTGCTATACATTCTCATCTTAATAGTATTCTGCTTTGATAACACACGTGTACATCAGCGTAAAAGTATTTACAATACAAAAATAAAATACAAACATGTACATTATATATCATTTATTTCACCAGCAAGATATATGTTTCAATTACATACATAAAATGTCATACTATTTTGACAATTATTTTGGAAATAAAGGCAGTTGTTTTTTGTTTGTTTTTTGTTTTTTGTATTACAGACGCAGTTGAAATGAAAAGCATGTTTACGTATATCTATGGAATATATACATGTTTTGTATATTTTAAAATTTTAATATTGTGCTTGCATTATCGTTAAATACTTCATCGCCATATTAAGTAATTCAATATCTTTATAGGAATCGGAAATTCTGATGTGTTTATTTGCCGGCATTAAGCAGATAATTGAACGATTTGTTCCACAACTGCCATTGAAGGTAAAAAAGCGAGAAGCATTATGATTAAAATATTTAAAACTGTATTGTTCCCCGACCTAGAATTCGCAAGAGCATTAAATTGTTGAGCAAACATTGTGTATGGGTGACTTTTTTTAATTAAAATGTCCCATTGTTTTGCATTAAATGTATGCAATAAATTAATCGCACTATATGGAAGCTATTTTTACAAAACATGCCAAACATAAAATAACACGAACCAACAACAATCATTTGTATGGTCTCGTACTTATTTAACTCATGTGCATTTTAGAAATATATATTTTTATCAAAAGAACATCTGTTTTGCGAATTAGTTCTGAATAACACTTTGATATTTAAACATGGACACAGAAAGTCAACTCTGGGGAATTCCCAACAGAAAATCACTTGCTACTATTTTAAAAATAAAAATTTCCGGTTTGACATGTATGTTTTGAAAATTGGAATATGAATAACAAAATGGAATTCCAAGAGCCAACAGTTTGATACTCTATGATACAGAATAAAATTATCTCTGTGAAGTCTTAACTCAAAATTCTGCTTTTCTCAGAGAAAACGCACAATGCTGGTAACAAAAGTGCATTAAATTATATATAAATGATATAGTAAGTAATAATGAAAATGTCTGCACTGGACATTATTGTGTTATTTACCTCTTTAATAATTCATCAAACCCCGCTATGTCCATTTTTTAAAAACATGTGCTCCTTCGAAAAAAAATAAAATTTAGGCACTAACGCGAGCACATGTTTTTGAGTATGGACCTTCACCCGATTGTTTCTGCCAAAATGCTATGTATTCCGGAAAAGTTATTCAAGGTAGGGAAAAGAGACAATATCACGTAATAAACGGCACACATCAAGTACGTAGTATTTTTCCATGACTCGTTGTACAAAAGTAACTTCCTGCACTAACGTGCTCTACCGCGCGCGTTTATTACACACACCACAAAATGACGTTTTGATAAAGCTTAAAAATACTTTAGAAAATGTCACTGTAAGGATATAGAATTTCTCAATCTAGAGTGTTTGGCGACTTAACTAAAGATCTTCCAATAGCATCAAAGACAAATGGAACAGTAAACATATCAAAAGCAATCATCAGTTGTTTTATATACATGTGTACATGTGTATATATAAAATGAAAGTTGTGTACTAGTATTTTATTTCGATCCATGCATTTATTGATTATACAAATTCTTTACTCTAATGTTTAATGAACCTCTGTGTCCTGAACCACTTAATATTGAAGTATACTTGATCTTTGAATATATATTTTTCACAGATCTATATTCTGTATTCTAAGCCTCTGATATTTTATATGTATTTCGAAAACAAGATACGTTTTAACTTTTGAATAAGTAGTATACATGTATGTGTTTATACATGTAAATGGTTTGTAGATCTAGTTTCGTTTTCAGTTCCAGCGTATACAGTATTAAATGCAATGGTAAACAAATAGGATGTTATAACAATAATGGGTTCAAGAAAAGGGAAAATTAAAAAAGTAAGTCCATTATAGAAGTGGTAAGTTTAAAATCTAAACTGAAATTCTTAAAAACATAGTGTAAACTGTTAATTAATCTCACTACTTGATTTAGTGAACATTTTGATTTTTATAAAACATTTACATATAAAAACTCGTCACTGTAACTGATGCATTAAATAGTGTCCATGTCCTATATTTGGAAAGTCGTAAAATGGTACTGGGGGCAAAAGAGTAAGAATGTGCTTGCTTCATTAGACCTAACCTCGGACAATTTTAAAGATTATCGTATGCATTTCGATTCATATGAATTTCACAGACTTCACATAACGATAATGAACATTTCTTTGCTTCCCTGTAATGCGAAGAACCACCAGACAATATATCAATTTCATTATAAATGGGTCATTATCACAGACGTTTTGGTTCATGAGAAAATGTACATTAAATAATTAAAAAGTCTTCCACGCATCTTATATTTTTTCAAAACTGCAACTTTTATTGAACACATTTAAGATAAAAATAAATGTAAGATACAATTAATATGTAAAATAAATTGTTCATCTAAGGTTATAAAATTCTATCGTTACATTTTACAAATGCGCCTTTAACTTTAAATATTTATCAAACATGGTTATATCAAGGCAAAGGTCACTATATCAAATATTAAGGTAAAAATCACTATATCAAAACAAAAGCCACTTGGAAGTTTTTGTAATACAATTTAGTTTTCCAGCTGTCGTAATGAGTTTATACACGAATCTATCATTTCATCAATGTCCTGTTCACTAGGACATCTATTCTGTAGCTTGGCAACAGCTTCTCGTATTTTCTTTGACTCGTCATGAGATTCGTCTTTGTGAAGCTCTATCGAATTGTAAACTAGAAAACCTATATCAATGGGAAGAAAGACGGCACTTACGACTCCACCAGCAATATGAAGCCCCTTAGCTGCGTTTCCAAGTGTACGGAATACAGGAACGACAGCTGATGTTACATCAGATGCAATGTCGACGGCTCTGCCAAGTCTAATTGCGTTCAAAACAGTACTCGCAACCATTTGCCAGCCAAATCCTGAAAGGGTTCGTCCTGTGCCCAGCATTAAATTGCCCCAAAATGAGCACCAGACCGGAAAGTTTATGTCAATATTTCCAACATTCTCGAGCTGGGTTGATACCCTATTGCATTTCATCAGTATTTCGTTAAAAGCTGTATTGCACTTATCAAGTTCAGCTTTTGCCTTTGTTCTAGCTTTGCTTGATTTTACAGCGTCAGCTATAGAAGCACCACCGGTTACTATCCCACCTGCGCCTCCAATAATTCCACCTGAAAAAGAAAAAAAATCTTCAAACAAAAAAAATCACTTGTAGTAATCGATAACTGAATTTCAGCTAACTCGAGTCAGTTATATCAAAATATGACATGAACATATGATATAATGTATCATAAAGACAAATCGTGTTAAGATGTTTATCTATTTGAAGAAGACAGATTTATCAATTTGAAATGTATCTAAAGCGCACAGCGGTTGAAAAAAGCCTGATAGTACCTTTACTCATAAAACAAACACTTAAGGCATTATGTGTTTATTTGTTTAAAGGTTAACCCGTTCATATTTAAAGATATATTTTAATTAACTTTGATATTTGAAAATACTGATGAATGCCAAACTGTCACTCAATGTGAAATAATCATCGTTTTGCTCCACACAGACACTATAGGTAAACAGGGTATGAATATATTAGACATATTCAGTGCGACATGCATTCGATAACATGAAATTTACTATTAATTTCTGGTGAAAACAAAATACATTTCGTTAAAACTTTTACACAGACACCAAGAGGCGCTCCTAAAGTAACATTATTTCCTTTTTACAGCATTGAAATATAGTTCAGTTACACTGTGTTTGTTGCGTTGTTTTTTATTTATTTTATTTTTTTTGTTGTGTGTGTGTGTTTTTTTTTTTTTTTTTTTTTTTTTTTTTTTGCAATAAGACGTGAGTATCTAAGTGTTACTAAAACTGATTACCTGCTATACAGAGGCCAAGAGACGCTCCAAATGTGACAAAAGAAAGTCCAAAGCCTACAACAAATAACACTCCCCCTACCACACATCCTGACTGTCCAGATACTTTAGAAATCTTTATATCTGGAAATATATCGTAGGTGACATTATATGCACTTTGTTATTTTGTAAATAAGTGAGTTGTAAACAATTATTTCACATATTTTTAAAACTAAACTAAGATCTCACCTATTATATTACCTAAAATATTCTAGTAAAATAAAGGTACTAAGCGACAGATGATAATACCATTTACAAGGTGCACATTAATTGAGGAGAATTGAAAATACAACGTTTCTTATATCCATGGGAACAGCCTACTTAGGTTTGAATCTTCAACACTAAAAGTCATGATCCCGAAGAAACAGAAACATTTTTCTCAATTCTTTGTCTTTAATATCTTTTTGATGATCAAAAAGTTCTATATCAGTATCGAGGATATCATGCTTACCGCTGTACTACAGAAGCCATTCAAATTATACAGAAATAAATTGAAGATATTTACCTCTGTATGCAGCATCTAGTTCGTCAGCATATCCCAAAAGTGGTGTTGTAAACAGTAACATGGTAGTAAGAAAAAAATGCTTCAGTTCAACACGCATTTCCTCCAGATCTCGAATACAATTCCTATTTGCTGCCATAGCTGTAAACTCCCGTATCAGTGACGTTGGCTCAGCTTAAATAAAAAAAGAAATGTAACATCATTTTAATACTAAACAATATTAACTTTTAAATCACATTTTTATTTTTTAAATATTTATATAGATTAATTCTAAACTGTTTATTATAAAAAAATAACAAACCCCCAGAAATAACTTATAGACAGGCGTCGTGGTGAGTAATAAATGGAATTAGAATCTTTATAGCATTTTATATAACTTAATTTTTTTTGCATAAAATTTCCATAGTAACTATTTTTAGATTGGTTTTCCAGATTCACTGCACAGCTGTGACCTCAATGCATGAAAATAACACGCGATATAAGTGGGAATTTCTAACAGATATGTAAGTGATGTTTATATACATCAACGCGATTGACCTTTTTACTTAATTTAATATATTTTATATACATTTGGATAATATTTACGTTGCGCAAATTATTTTGAGCAAATTTGCATAAATTATAACTCTTTGAGTATAAAGAGAAAATGATAAGCCATTTTTGTGCTTAACCGTCAGGTTTGAACCGAGCTGCTAGGGTCCGATTCCCGAACGGTGCAAGTTACTTCATTTTGACTTATCATGAAATCTTTCTACGGTCATTCGAACTGTACATCTGCTCTGGCATGTATACAAAATGTTATCAGGTCGTCTTGTAACGGACATCGTCTAGTGGACCTCTATCAATTTTGTCCGAATTTGGCCTCTCGTATCAAAATTGTCCCAACCCCAGGGTTATAGGTTTCACTAATATGCATATAGTAAAAACTTTAAAATCTTCTCCTCTGAAATTACAAAGGTTAGAGGTGAGATATTTCGCATGAAACATTGTGTTCTTGACTTCTACCAAGTTTGTTCAAATTATGGCACTGCGGTCAAAATTGGCCACGTCCCGGGGGCATAGATTTTCATTACAAACATTATTATAGTAAAAGTGCGGGGCTGAAAGTTGTTATGAAATTACCTAAATATTGGCCTACTGACCTACCTTCTTGTTCTTAATGTACAGCTATGACATTTAGACCATGTATATAGTATAATTAAAAATATATATTTGGATGAAGTATGGTCTAGTGACCATCATCGTTCAAATCTTCATAACAAACACTAACTTTCAATACTTTTACACAAATAACAGACTGTCCTCAGGTGAGCGCCTTGGGACCAATTCTTCATCACATTTAACTCGTTTAATAAGTACTTATCCGCTATTTATAAGATCCCTTGGCTCTTCATTATTCTGTAAAATGTGTTTTGCACAACTACTTTACGTATGTTTTGAGAGGCGTGTCTTTTTTATGTTTTCATGTTGAATTCTGCTGGGGGCGTTGATGGAAGCTTGAAATTTCCATCACTGTCCACGAACAGGTTCAACAGATTCTATTTTGCCTTTTTTGCCGGTTTTTACAAATTCTGTTTTTCTTTATTTTTGGTATATTTATTACACTTAATCGGCACACACACACATACGTAGAAAAATATATATTACCAGGTAAGGTAGTGAAAAGGCACAATCAATAAGAAAAATGAAGTATGGGGACTTCCCGTACAGTATCATTTCCTACTATTTTAAGAGCAAAATTTCCGTTACTAATTTTAGAAAACGGAATTTCCAAATGGATTTCCAAGCAGGTAAAATGAAAGCAGCAGGTGTTACCAATCTAATTACTAATCAATATGTACATGAATACATTTTGCAATTTTGATATCGCCTTATATTGTGAAGATTCTCTCCGAAAGTAAACATCTACTCAGTCTCAGGTAATTATGGTGGCTGATTTCTTCCATTACGTGTCTTCGCCCCTTAAAAGTCGAATGCAAAGACACAATAATATGTAAAAGAAAGAGCATCGAAACACGAGGCTATCTGATTTGTACGAGGGGGCGTAGCCCCCGAGTATTAATCAGATTGCCGAGTGTTTTGATGTTCTTTCTCTTTTGTATCATAGTCAAACATAAAAACACGTTCCCTGTTGTCACAATATGAAACCCAAGAAAAAAGTAACCAATGAACGAGCATCTGAATATGATATTTCTATCGCTTTCCCTTTCTCTGCCGTCACAATAAGTAAACCCCAGCAAAAATGAGCCAATCAATGGGCATGCTCTGGAGTGCGGGTAACTAATACCTGCACTCCAGTTAACGCACTGTGCATGTATATAAGTAATAGAAAGAGCACCGAAACACGAGGCTATCTAAATTGTACGAGGGGGCGTAGCCCCCGAGTATAAATCAGATTGCCGAGTGTTTTGGTGTTCTTTCTCTTTTGTATCATAGTCAAACATAAAACACGTTCCTTGTTGTCACATTATGAAACCACAGAAAAACGTAACCAATGAACGAGCATCTGAATATCATATTTCTGTCGCGTTTCCTTTCTCTGCCGTCACAATAAGTAAACCCCAGCAAAAATGAACCAATCAATGGGCGTGCTCAGGAGTGCGGGAAACTAATACCTGCACTGTGCATGTATATGTATACGATTTAACTCTGACACATTTTCAACAGAAAGGTCCCCAAACTATGATACAAGTATACTTATACGATTTAACTCTGACACATTTTCAACAGAAAGGTCCCCAAACTGTGATACAAGCTCACTTATCGTGTTTTCGCCTTCGACTTTTGTGGGCGCCGAGACAAAGAAACGATATATTTTAGGCGGAATAACGATTTTTTTTTTCTTCTGCCGGCGGGTAGAAATCTTCGCATTGGCGCCCTATAGTTGTCATGTCGTTGCGTCTTCGCCTCAAAATGCGAAAGGCGAAGACAAAAAATTTGGAAATTTATCGTGTCTTCGCTTTCGACTTTTGAGGGTCGAAACCACAAAGACACGAAATGGCAGAAATCAGCCATCATAGGTAATAAAATGATTATGTAAAGAGTGGGCTGGTATGTACACGATGGAGGTGGAAGCGTATAAAACGAAATAATAAAAAAGCTGCAAGTCACAGATCTGTGCAACAGTTCTTATTTTTTATTCAGACATTTATAATAAATGTACCCCATTTGTACTAGCTGCTGATTAGGATCAACTGTAGCCCGACATCTTAACTTTCCATGTTCTTATAATGGCAACATATCTTTTGATAACTTGTCATACAAGACAATGTTACAAAACTTTTGAAATATGCTACAAAGTAACGGCTACATATAGGGATCAATTCTCCTTCGTGAGTCCGTCCGTCACAAAACTTGTCTGGACTACTCTTCCTAAACTATTGATTCAATTCCATCCAAATTTTACAAGAATTATTGGTACCAAGTTTAATAGTGCATATCATTTATAATTTATGTCAGAGTTACGACCCTTTAATGAATTTTATTTTTTAAGTTTGTCTGGAGTACTTCCTAAATACCAGTGATTCAAATTGAATGAAACTTTACAGAAATGATCGGTAGCTCAAGTACTTGTGCCTATTACACAGGTTTTCCGGTTGAATGAAGAAAAATGTGTTTTGGCCTGTCAGTGACTTTTTAGACTTCTGCTCCAATCAACAAAGAAACCGCAACAATTGACCAAACTGGTCAATCACAACTCAATATTAATAAATTATCAAGCTATGAGCTACAAAATTTTCTGTATTTGAATGTGCATGCTTTTAACAGTCGTATATATATCACTATGTTTGATAACGATGCCTGCAATGTACATGTATATGTAACTCAACACCCTGCATTACCCTTAAATGTAATCTTTATTTTTACTTCTGACATTCCATCGATTCAATACACGTATATCAACATATGTGTACGAAACAAAATGCATGTTTGTGTATTTATTGAATTTAAGCCCGATAGGCATTCTGTACATCGGTATAAGTAATTTAAAATTGAAATTTGATCACACATTTGAAAATGACGATCAAGCTCCCAAGAAAAAAAACAAGCAGCAAATTGAAAAAAAATGCAGAAAGGGACCAAGGTTATACTACCCAACGAACTAGAAAAAGGAAGACAAAGATATGAACAAATTCACAGAGTTTGCACAAAAAATTGTCAACTATCGACGGCACCTCATCTTAGCAAAGTACGGTAAGTTGTCCATTGACCATAATTGATGATAATGAGGCGCCTTCCTATTAAATGAATACCGAACAATTTCGTAAGTCATTTGTCTATTCTGTATCTTGTATTTGAAATGGCCTTCATTTTAAAACCTTATACTTGAATTGCTATGTTATCATGCACCGGTTAGGATCTCCATATAACAAATTGAAAGCATTATCTTTAAATTCTCAAGTATGTTAAAACTATGCATTTCAATAGTTTGAATATGTTAAATTTATATTGTTCTCTGTTGAAGGCCTCGTGGAAGATCGATGATATTTTTTCAAATGATTTCCCTTGTTAAATAAAGTCTTTATTATTATTATTATTATCATTATTATTTATTATTATTATTATTATTATTATTATTATTATTATTAATTTCAAGACACCGGACCTTGTAATTTCACTAAGGTAGATTGTGTAAATGTCCTTATATATGTCTCTGAAAATTAAAATTAACTTGGACGAAACCGGAATGTACTCAAGGAAAAGTTTCTGAAATAATACAGAGACGTTACAAGTCCAGTAATTGCATGATTTTTCTTAATTGGCGCACTGAAAAATGAATTTCATAGTTTACATGTAAAATCTGAGAGACGTTGAGAGAAAATCTGTGTTTGAAATATTTAATATTTTACAACCACTGTTGCCTTTCAACGAAGCTTTATATGGCTATATGGGGTATGTCATCGATTTGATATGGCCTTTTTTATTTTATTTATTTTAAATATATATATAGTTTGATAAAAAAGAAACCAATAATTATTTCTTTTGGACCATCTCTTTGTAACACAGCAAACATAGACAAATGCTGAAAATGCATTGGTTATAGAAATTATAATAGCCATAGACAAATGCTGAAAGTGTATTGGTTATAGAATAATAAAAGCCATAGACAATTGCTGAAAATGCATTGGTTATAGAAATTATAATAGCCATAGACAAATGCTGAAAGTGTATTGGTTATAGAATAATAAAAGCCATAGACAATTGCTGAAAATGCATTGGTTATAGAAATTATAATAGCCATAAACAAATGCTGAAAGTGTATTGGTTATAGAATAATAAAAGCCATAGACAATTGCTGAAAATGCATTGGTTATAGAAATAATAATAGCCATAGACAAATGCTGAAAATGTATTGGTTATAGAATAATAATAGCTTTTTTAGTAACATGTCTTGTATTTCGATACAAGATAATATGTAAAGTACTACAATGTAGATACATCTTACATATTTATTAAAGTGACGTTATTATCAGTTTTCTGCTGTCATATTGAGCCGAACAAGCTATATGTTTTAAAAGAGTGGCTATTATATTGGTGATTGACCAATATTTGATGATAAAAAAGTTTAGCATTAAATAAAAAAACTTCCTAGAAATATAATACTATCCCACTGTTTTCATCAATACATCCCATAGGATTTTTATACGGATTTTTCATGAGCCACGTGGATAAGTTGGTAATAGGTTCTAAATTTTAAGTAAAATTAAAAAAAGTTAAGATTGATTTAACTTTTACCTGTACACTCGCCATTTACACTTGGATGGGCATAATGTCACAATTTTTACTTTTTCTACAACAAATTTTCCTTGCTTAAAGTTATAAATACGACAATTATATTTCTTTATGTGTACACGAATGTTAATTGTTCATTATAGTTATTATTATTATTATTTCATAATGGTTAAAACTTTTAAAATTGATATAATAAATATATACACTTGTAAATTAACTTTTTTCATTTTTTTGAATATGAAAAATGTTTAAACTATTGAATTGACCGTGGAAATAATTTTTAGTACTTTGAAACTTTAGAATATATAGTTTCGTTTTCGATTCTTGCGTTTTATACTTCCTGTTTCTAAATCGGAAATTGAAACATTATCGTTATTAGAATAGTGTATATTTATTAGAAAACACTTAAAGAAGCTCCGGTTGTGCAGAATAAAATTGTTGTTAAAGTAAAGATTTCAAGAAATGGATTGATGGAAGGATTTGTTCCAAGTCTATTATGGAAAAAGTAAGTAAAATTGATAAAATCTTCTTTAAAATAAATCTGATACTGGTTAATGAATTAATTAATGTTTGATATGTTGGTTAGGCCATTTAAAGATTTTTTTCCATTTTATTTTAATTGAAATACCCGACATGAACATCAGCTTGCTTTGTTTATGAAACTCCACTGATATTATTGTCTTCTCTTCAGATATGACAGAAAATAAACCAATACACAAAACGGTAACAAAAAGCAATACATTAGTCGTTGTTGCTATTGATTTTGGGACAACTTATAGTGGATATGCATTTTCGTTCCTGGATAAACCGGATAAAATTGAAACAAATGAAGCCTGGATAGCCGGATCGGCACAGCTAATGTCACTCAAATGTCCAACAGCAGTGTTGCTAACACCAGAGAAGGAGTTTCATTCATTTGGCTTTGAAGCTGAGGACAAATTTGCTGATTTGGCAGAAGATGACGAACACCATGACTGGTATCTTTTTAGACGGTTCAAAATGAGTCTCTATTCTACAGGAAAGGTAATGAAATATATGTAGAAAATGATGGATTTACTACAACGAATAAGAACAAATTTTTCCTTCCTTTAGATTTTATTTTCATTTGTTGAGCAAATAATATTCATTTGAGTTTTACAATTAGCTACTAATTTAAAGTTGAAATCGCTGACAACGAGTCATTTGCCCTGCACCAATAGATAGTGGATTGGAGGCCATCCAGCTTTTGAAAGGAGCCTTTCGGCAGGTCGATGGTTATGTTAAAATGACAAATTGTGTCTATAATTTAGGACAGGGTTAACTTAGATCATCCAAGAAAATTGTCAAGATAATGGTCATGTGTCGGCGTTACTATACTAAGTCTAAAGTACTTTATATAAATAAGGTGTTTTGTGAAGACTATCTCATTATAAGAGAAGTATTATATAAATATTGATCATTGTTTTAAGTTTAAATTAAATAAAATACATTTTACTCGTTTTATAGGATTTACAAATAAACACAACGATAGAAGATATAGCAGGAAAAAGTGCTCCAGCGATAGACATTATTTCACATTCAATTCGCTTTTTGAAAAAGCACGCTTTAGAAACGTTAAATCTGAGAACAATTGGAATAAGGGAGAGTGAAATACAATATGTAATGACAGTACCAGCAATATGGAATGAACGTGCGAAACAGTTCATGAGAAGAGCCGCAAATAAGGTTTAGTTTAGTTTATACATAATTTATTTTAGTTCGATTGTGTAGAAAGCTGTAAGCTTATAGACACACTTTCGAATCCATTCCTGGAACCAACCAGTACTGAGCAATGATTGTAAAGTTTCTTACTCAAGGGAACTACGGTTTGCCCCTGACGGGTTTGAACTTACACAGCTAGCGATCGTTAGGTTACTAGCCTTAGTTGATAAACACTTGGCCCTGCCGCCACTATAAACAAGGTTTATAGTTATCAAACCGAGTCTGCAATTCTTATGTAATTTTGTTGTGATTAATACTTCCGAGGGATCACTTTGTTTCCAGAATTTTGTTTAGAAGGCGGTGCTTAAATATTAATATATTTGGCATTTATGTGATTTATACTGGCTAAATACTATACTGATGCAACATTAATAAAGTCCAATACAAATACAATACCCTTTTGCATATTTTGACAACGATTTAATTTCGTAATAGCGTCAATATGTTGGGATATATAAATCAAATACTTACGTATTCATTGGGATATATCTTGCACATAGATATTTGCATATCTTTAACTGTAATTACGATTTCATTCAATATATAATATAAATTCCAAATTCAATATTCTATAATAAGTTTGGTATTTGTGTACATGTATGTTAATTTGCAATTACATTTGAATGTACTTTGAATGAGATTGTTATACGCTATATAACTTGTATTGCAATTTTTGTGATATTTACATTATCTTACAAACAGGCTGGCATTCCAAACAACTTCCTTACACTCGCTTTAGAACCTGAGGCAGCGTCTATATGGTGTCAAGTTGTAACTGAAGACACGCCCGCTGATGCTGAACTGTCTGCGAACTATATGGTTGTTGATTTAGGAGGTATAGTTCTTTCATGTATATCATCAGCATCATTACGAATAATCCTTATAATTATCTAATATGTATAAATCATGTTGGCATAATTTGAATGAAACATTTATCCGATAAATTACTTTATAAATGTACAGTTGTATATATACTGTGATAAAATACTTAACTACCATAATGGCTGCATTAAGATATATGGTGGCATATTTCTGCCATCAGATAACCATATAACTAACTAGTTAATTAAGGGATTAACTAGTTACGTAACTAGTTAACCTCTTATCTAACTAGTTAATTAAGAGGTTAACTAGATACGTAACTAGTTAACCTCTTAATATTAAGCTGGTAAAATAGTAAAGGGATGGCAGTTGTAGGCACTAACATGCATTTATTTCCCGTAATGATATTTTATTCATTGAAAAAAATAACTAGTTACGTCACTAGTTATCCACATAACTAATTAGTTAATTAAGAGGTTTACTAGTTACGTAACTTCTTTATTAACTAGTTAGTTATATGATTATCTGGTGGCAGAAATATGCCACCATAAAGATATGATTATGAAAGTTTTAATTCTATATTCTTATAATATATTAACGTATTGCTTTGACAAGTAATAGAAAGAGCATCGAAACACGAGGCTATCTGATTTGTACGAGGGGGGCGTAGCCCCCGAGTATAAATCAGATTGCCGAGTGTTTTGATGTTCTTTCTCTTTTGTATCATAGTCAAACATAAGAACACGTTCCCTGTTGTCACAATATGAAACCCGAGAAAAAGTAACCAATGAACGAGCATCAGATTATGATATTCCTGTCGCTTTCCCTTTCTCTTCCGTCACAATAAGTAAACCCCAGCAAAAATGAGCCAATCAATGGGCATGATCTGGAATGCGGGTAACAAATACCTACACTCCAGTTAACGCGCTGTGCATGTATATGTATACGATTTAACTCTGACACATTTTCAACAGAAAGGTCCCCAAACTATGATACAAAGTTAACTTAGTGTGTGCTTTTTTCATACGGTCCTTGCGGATATTACTATTCTGTGTTAATTTTTATTTAAAGGAGGAACAGCTGACATAACTGTTCATCAAAAGATGGATGACGGAAGTTTGAAAGAACTTCATAAGGCAAGTGGCGGAGCATGGGGTGGTAATGAAGTAGACAAAGCCTTTATAGAAATATTTAAAGAGATTATTGGCGAAAAGGCCATGGAAAAGTTCATACAAGAAGAAATGCCGAACTACTTTGATCTTCTAAGAGAATTTGAAACAAAAAAGCGCACAATAACAACGGATACTGCTGGGAAAATTGCGTTTAAAATCCCTGCTTGTCTAAGAGAATTTGCGGAGTCTGACGGTGAAAGTGTGAAACAAAAAATTGCCAATTCAAGATTTAAGAATATTGTCACGTGGACAGGGGATAAATTGAGGATTGAAAAGGCTACTGTTAAAAAGCTATTCGATGTTTCGATTAACAAATTGATTAACCATGTGAAAGAGTTATTTACTGAACCGAAGCTAGAAGATGTTGTCACAGTGATTCTAGTGGGCGGATTCGGAGAATGCGCCCTGGTGAAAGCAGCATTTAAAGAGTCTTTTCCTGATAAAAGGCTGATGATTCCACCTAGGGCCGGTTTAGCTGTTCTGAAAGGAGCTGTTAGATTTGGCCATTTTCCAAGAATGGTGTCAAGAAGAATATCACAATTTACAATCGGAAGGGAAGGCTGGCCAGTCTTTCAAACACATCATGATCCTGACAAACAAGTTGAAGTGGACGGAATTTTGAGATGCAAAAATGTGTTTCATAAAATGGTAAGCATTGATCAAGAAATCCCAATATTACATTCACACGTTGAAGAAACGGAACCTATTGGTGCAGAAGGAATGATATATTTATTTAGCTCAACGAAACAAGAAGTCAAGTACACAACGGACCCGGATTGCGAGGCGTTAGGGAGTCTTTTTTTCAAAGTCCCAGAATCTCCAAATAAAGAAGACAGAAAAGTTGCAATCTCGTACATGTTTGGTGAAACGGAAATACATGTACATGTGAGAAGTTTAAAATCGAATGAGGAATTTGAAGCTTGGTTTACCAGTTTTCCTGAAAGCGAGTAAATGGTAGGACAGAGTATCAGCTTTCTGCCCGCTTTAACAAGTCTTTATGTTGATAGACGTATAATAGACTACTACAGAGTTGCTTCCCTTATTTGTTTACAAAGTCCATTCTTGGGTCTTTGAATTCCAATAAAAATGTGTTTGCAAATAACATTTAAGTTTTAATTAAAATATCAAACGACCCGTGCTAGAAACCTACTTTATTTTATAGTATTAACTGTTTTGATCATCTAAAATCTGACGTCATTGAACATTACAGTGCACATGATTATGAAATTTTATAATCGATCACGTGGCACTCAAAATCTGACAAAATCCAATCGCAACTACTCGACTTTTTCCGTCAGTCTTCGGATAAGGATTATTATTATTAAGGTTATTATAGATAATAGCCGAGGCAGTTCCGAATGGTTAAAATCATAACGTGGGAGTAGGGCCGGAAGAGTTAAGCAGCCCGCTATATAAATGTTGGCTTTTCTGCTGGAGCTTATATAAAAAGTGCAGGATGTCAAATACAAACGGTCATATAGAGCAATTTGAAAGAGAAACATCATTATAATAAATGCTTCTAAAAGAAAGGTGAAACAAAAGTATATTTCAATAATATTCTCAAAAGATGCACATCTTTTGAAATCTCCTTAAATTGAATTCGTCACCTTAATTAGTGCAATAACTGATTAACTCCTTATAAATTCAGAAGGACTTATTCTGTTACTGCACTAAGGTGACGTGATGTGGTTTGAATCTTGGTATTGCTGTTTTTAATGAAAAATATATAAATATTCATTATGTGACATCTTTAAAACAAAATGTTTTCCTTATGATTGTGGATCAGTCTATCGTCTCTACTGAAGAAAATTAGTCTTCTTTTAGAGGTCATTAGACCTCTTCACAGTGTTGAAAATGATTGCTTTCGGCAGCCATATTGAAGTCAATAAGTGAGCCGCGTCATGACAAAACCAACATAATGGGTTTGCGACCAGCATGGATCAAGACCAGCCTGCGCATCCGCGCAGTCTGCTGTTCGCTATCAGTTTCTGTACTTGTAATAGGATTTGTAAGCGAACAGCATGGATCCTGATCAGACTGCGCGGATGCGCAGGCTGGTCTGGATCCATGCTGGTCGCAAACGCACTATGTTGATTTTGTCGTGACGCGGCTCAAATATCATTGAAAGCCTAAAGTCATTAGAACCAGTCTACAAAAATGGTAATGTGCATTCTCCTCTTAAAATTAAAATACGACTTAAACGAAAACTTCACATCGAGGTAAGCAAATCGGTTAAAGGAAAAATCAGAAAATATCATTTACGTAGCATTTAACTCTACGAACAGTGGTTCATTCAATTAAAACTATAAATTAATTAATGATTTCAGAATAGTTTTTTCCTATTAAACGTTTCGAAAACAGTAACAGTTAGCACTATAGTTACACTATCACCAAACACTATTATAATTATGACCGAGTGAACCGTGTACCGAAATATTGCTGCTCCCTCATTTAACTAAGGAACATCTCGCCTATTACTTGGAGACTGATATGTTGTTATAGCTCGCAGATGCAATTCAATCAATCAGAAATTCTTACTTTCCCGCCATTTGAACAATTAAACAAATCTTCCTCAGCTGCAAGAAGACCTCTTGCATTTTTCTTTTCAAAGAAGCAAACTTATATGCCTCAGATGTAAATAAGGCCCACGGCGTGTGCCCAAAGCCCAACTCCAACCCGCAAAAAAGAAGAAAATGAGACCCACATGTGCCCCTACCCTCAACCCGACACAACGAAGAAAAATGAGAACTAATAAAATGGGATAGTTTTATTTCTTTAAGGGTGTACTTTTGACTTAGAATTGATACTGAGATATTTGTACACATGTATTTAATTCTCCAGAATAAATCCCATTCCAACAATTGGCATATATGTTTAGAAAAAAAAACATTGCTGTAAGAACGTCGTTTCATAACGTAGATCGTTAATTCGATCCCAAACAGTTGGAGAATTTCGCATGAAATCGAATGTTAGTGTAACGTAAATAAAAATGATTCAAATATCCTGCGAAATAGATATTTGGTCAACGAAGACAAAGATGTTTCTATCAGAAAACTAGATGGCCTTTACATAATGCTATATGCTACATATCTGATAAAAATTCTTATATACGACATATTTAAATTTGGTTGATGTTACATGTCCGTAACCTAATCGTGACCATTTAAGATGATAAGAATTTGAGTTCATTTACTAATGTAATATCATTGAGTTTAGTGTTAGTAGAAACTCTTGAGGATAACAGTAAACCATGATCAAAGAGGCAATTATCGTAACCGCATTTTGTGCTGTCAGTGTTTGGGTAGGTATTGTCACTTTTTTAAATTCAATGATACCTATTTATTTTCTATTTTCTAAACAATTACATGAATCGTCAAAGCAAAAACAAAGACAACTACAACAAAGAAATAAACTGCAATCTTTAATGCAGCCTTTCTGTGATTGACATGCACGTTTCACATAGAAAATTCCAAGACAACTGCTGTATGAACACATCTGCGGATGCTTCTTAATTCAAATTCCGCCGTTCTCAATTCTAAATGTTTAATTTTGCACGTTTAAGCCGGTGCTAGAGGGCGTGGCCAGTAACTTGCAATTACCACTACCGTCCATGAACGGGCTCAATTAAAACCGACCCTGCAACATTTTCAATTTCGCCGTTTGTGCGTTCTTTGAGGATTCTGTTCTTTCTCTGTAATATTTTGATTTCCTTTTTCCAAAGCTAATAGTTTTGAGTTAGACAAAATATATTAACTAAATGATACACTGTCTACGACGAAAGCGCGATTTAGTTTTCAAAGTTTGAAATAAAAAGATTTGTAATGCTGATACAAAGACTTACTCATTTACAAACACGTATCAATTTGTATCACAATATACAAATGTACATGAATTGGATGACAAGCAAAATACTTCATTTCCGTGATAATTCCATTATATTGCATGTTTTAATTTCAGTATTGATATTACAAAATTCCGTACATTCTGTAAAATATGATATAAACTTTGTTGTGACTTCTTTTTTATATGAAAAGTGAATAAAAATACATAAACAGTTGTGTCAAACGTCAGCCAATGTAATAAAATTTGGACACATGCTTTGTCATACCCTATATGTATTCTTTCGAAAAGAGCACCAATGGGGCGAACTGGTTTTTACCGTAGGGAACTAAATCTACGTATTACTCCCGAACAATCAGCTCTGACCATAACTGGCAGGCACGTTGTCAGAAAACCAGTTAAAATAGTTATGTACGGAGTAAACAGATAGAAGTCCACAGATAAATGCGTGCAAGGTTATGAAAGAAACATACAGAGGGGTGGGGGTCTAGGGAGGAGCTGACGCTAGCCTAATCTTAACAATATCTAGGCTTGTACTGGTTTTTATCTGGTATGGGAGGTTTTTACAATACCTTGGAAATAATTAAGATAATACTGGGTACGGGACTGGGGGATTTAGATGGTCAATATTTTGAATAGGTACGAGGTAGTAGTTATCAACATAGACAGTCGTATTATGTTTTGTAAAGGAATATAAGAGAAGATTAGAGTTGACAAAGCTCTTTACCGCAAAGTTAATTCGGAGCAACTATATATAAAAATGTGACGGTTGTTCCGGTTAATTCTGAGATGCTATTAGTCTTTTGAGAACATTTTGTTTGTTTGTTTGTTTGCTTGATTGTTTTTGTTTGTTTTCTCCTTTACTGCTAGTCTATTGTTTGAGATTACAGTATACATGTGTGTTCTTGAAACTTTTACTGAAATCATGGTTCTAAACTAGCAGATAACACCTGTTATTTTGTAGAATCATTTAGTCAATTTACTAGTAATTTACAGTAATAAATTGATTATATCCCAAAATTAATAAGCCAATTGTAAAATTGAAAGACCTACCGGTATTCGAGATCTACCGAAGAACCAACAAACAAAGGTTAAACATCATACAAAGAGCAAACTCCTTTATATTTGCTTATGTTTTTCTTTCGTAATCGTTACCTGTAACATCATTTTTACCACAAAAAGATCTATTCGGGGTTGCGCATTCCTTCTGTCTTAAAGAGCAGACAATTCAATCCATGTATTTCACCTTTACCCCATTTGAAGGGATCCGTATATGGTGTGACAATGCAACTCTATTAGAAATTAAGAATAAAAACACTTAAGAACTATTGATATTTATATCTTGACATACTTTTGCCATATCTTCTCTTAATTTATTCGTTCAGTCGGCGACTGCACCCTCACCGGCGACGACAAAAGCGACACATCATCATCACCATTCGAGGGCAACGTTAGAACCAGCAGCGCACGAGTCGTTTAAATTCGTCTACGAACCGCACATGGTAACCTGTTAAATAAACAATATATTAATACATACACTCATATTACAATCAATTTTCTGGAAAATGTGCAAATTCAAATTACTGTAATGTAAATGTTTACTATACGCCAAGATTTAAACATGTTCTGCATATTAAAAATAACAATCGAAATTACCAACATGACAGATTAGCTAACATAAGGCCATTTAGCAAAGACATTGTGGAAAATGATCAGCCCGTCGTCATTTTAAAGCAAATAATACAAACTGCCGTTAATTGTCATATATGGCAATCACAATCTCATTTGATCCAGAGTTTAACTAAATCATAGTAAATACCAAATAGAAATACCAAAAAGCGGTCTAGTGACTAGTAGCATACATATTTTGTATTTTAGTCCTATACCGATGAAGGCTTTATAAATGTCTGATTGTAATTTCAGCATAAGATGGTGGTAGTTACCGGACATGAATGTTACGTCTTCTCTCTCTCAGACGCCGAACGAGCAGACGTACATACAGACGCTGGTATGAAAGCACTAGAGGTATGGTCACGTGTTTCAACTTTATCCATCTTATTTTTCTTTAATGGCGTGTCCAGATTTGAGTTGTCCGCTGTCAACTTTATATACATTGTACATGTATTGTACATTTTCTCAAATTGAGCAGACAAAAGTACACTTTTGACATACAGTAATAATAGTCGTATTATATTTAGTGCGCTTATACTGCTTGCATATTGCCAGGTTTGTGCAGTTACAAGTTAACTCCTATTCGATTTTTATAAAGAGTTACTGTTACTGCCCTAAGGTGACGATATGTGGACGTCATGTTACACATTATGTTACAGCTGAAATGTATTTTTCATTACAAAATATTAATACTTTCATCCATTATTTCTCTTTTAAATGCGCATTTCTCCTTGTCTTTGTCTTAATGTCATATGAACGTCAAGCTTAATAGAAAAGAAATATTTATTAATTCAGTTTAAACTTATATCAAACGTCCGTAATAAAGGATATCAATGTGGATATACCTATTAACAAGTATTTTCATTTTGCAGTTGAAGTTGTTGACAGCCCTCAGTACAAACGCGGTTGTTACAACAACGAAAGAAGATTTGGATGCTAAAGCCGCCCATATTTGTGGTCGTCATATTACAACATTCTACAAGGAAGCAACTCCCTGATTATTGTACTGTCTAGATATGACAAATTAAAAGATTGAAAAGTTATAACTGAGTTCCTGATTTATTTTGTGCTCAAAATAGTAAAAAATATGATAAACAAGATCAACAAGGCAGGCGTCGTTCAATGAAATTCGTTTAATTCTTTCGCTATCAAAGAGTATAAGTATGTTTGTTTGTTTTTGTCTTTTTTTTCTTTTTTTTATTACACAGTATGTTATTATTGTGAAATAAATATTTCATGACACCGGCGAAATAGATATTGGTTCCATTAAAAAGGTACAGCAGAATTGAACAATTTAAAGATATGATAAAACTAAATGAAAATACAAATGATGTTAAATATAAAATTGTATACACAATGTACAGTGTTAAAATATTCTGTTTAAGTCCTGTAATATATTCATGCAAAATTGTATAAATGAAATGACAATATCTCTAGCGACAATTCAAAGCTGTGATTAGCTAAGATTTGAAAGATTTCTACAATATGTTTTCTTTTACTTTCTTTCAAATGGTCTCATAAAATTAAGTGTCGATTCAACAATTAATTAGAAATTAAGATATGTCATGAATATAACAAAAGTTATACAGGCTAATTTTCTTGATTCTTTAACTGGAATGGAGATGACAAAGACTAAAATATTATGATGTGGACGCTACATTATGTTGATACATATATACAAGAAGATAAAGCAACGACTATATACGAAGCCATCCTTCATAGTGACACAGACTTGAATTAAGCGTAATGCCATTCTAGTGCCCTGTGACCATACAATACATGTGTAAAGATAAGCCAGATTTATATTATTTTCAAAAGTGCAAATGTTTATAGCATTTAAAAGTCTAACAATTTATCTTTCCTGACGTATATTTTTTATCAAATTTCCTGCCACAGTATAGCTTACGTCCGCTATTACAGCAATGTCGTATTAGCGTCGTGTGATAAGTGGTCTTTATTGCATGCTTTTCGGTGGTTAATAGAAATATATCAGTGATATAAAACTGATAATTTCACTGTTTAAAACAGTGAAATTATCAATCTGATAATTTCACTGTTTTGAGTGAAATACCAGCGTGCACAGTACTGGAAACCAACCTAATGACGTGACGACGTAAATGACGTCACGTTGTATTTTTATTTGGCGTGCTTTTCATTTAGTATTAGGTTAAATGTCTTTTTAAAACGTTTCTTTACATATAATAAAGTGAAAATTTGTTTAGTTTACTGTAGTGTAAGATCGAATTATATTTCACATTGTGAACACCAAAAGTTCATATTTCACTCGTGACTGCGTCACTCGTGAAATATACCTTTTGGTGTCACTCGGTGAAATATATTCCGATCTTACACTGAACTAAACAAATATCCTCTATATTATTATTCTTTTAGAGCTTATTTAAACACAATATTAGAGTCTAAATTAGATAAAGAAGATGCACCAAATCTCGCCAATTCCAAGTGTTGTAGCCTAGAATTAAAATGGACAACTAGTAAAATTTCTGGGTGTGTGGGTATTTGCAAAGCCAAAAAAAGTCGTTTATCTGAACTGGGAGTATATGACTTAAAATTTCTCGGGTGTAGTTTTTTGATAAGACTTGTTTTTATGCACGTTTATAGATATGGAACGGGTCGTTTGATGACATTGCTATTTATAACTCGTAGCCCAATCAAGTTTCTTGTTTGTAATGATACTTTTGATATGTACGAAGATATGCCAATAGATTATTTTTTAAATCAAAAAAGGTTTATTATAGATTCACGTGTGATTATCGCGTGTTATGAACAGAAACACACTAGACCACTCTATAACCCACAAAAACTATCAACGTTGATATTATATATGATTCGAGAGATTTTGATTTGAATATTTCTAAGCCCTTGCAATGTATGTACTGCTTGTATTTGTGATGGTTGTATGTACTTCTTGTATTTGTGATAATAAATATTCAATTTTGTGGTAACGACCCAAAAGTTTTTTAATTTTTTTTATTTTAAAGTCTCAAGTCCTTTCTTGATAATATAAATAAGCCTATACTCAGAAGTAAAAAGGATAATCCAGAGTTTTCAAATAAAATTTAAGTAAAGAACAAGCAATCCTGTTTATGGCGGAGTTTCTCCGGTCCGGTGAAAATATCTATGATCCTTAAAAAAAAACATTTATATCATTATGGCCATGACATTTCCTAATTTTACCAGTATATATACTGTAAGGCAATCATGTCAATGTTGAAAGATAAGATTATGTTTACATATACATGTACATTATTTTGTATTTCAGTCAAGATATAAAGTCATTTAGCAGTGTGTGTTAGAAATATAAATATGATTCGAGAGATTTTGATATGTTTTATGGGTGTGAATTTTGTCTTGGTGAGTATATACGAGTATAAGCAATTATATAGGTACCAATTTAATTAGCATAATTATAGGTCTGCTCGTTGTATGCCAAATTAAAACACGAAATAACAATTGAAGTTAACCAGAAACTCGGCATTTGTTAGTATTTCCCATCTTATCCCGGGGTACAAATTTAACGTAAAGGTTTAACGGTGCTCCACCGTTCACAATATCAATATATTTAACAAATTGTAACAGCAAAATTTGATTGTACTTCGAGATAAGAGGGGGGTGGGACCTCCGGCCGTGTTCCGTAGTACCTCTATTACAAACATATTTGAGATTACGTCAATTCTTCTATACTTATATGTATAGCCAGTTCTATATGACTTTAGTTGAATTTCTGCTAAAATAGCGTTTGAAATAGTCACAATTATATTACTATTATTATTGTTATCTACAACAGAGCACGAGATTAGGTTTGTGTCTGTACAAACTATACCGTCTGAGATGTGATTTGCTTATTTTCTTAGTACCTAATGAGTTCAAAATTTTGACTTTATTTTCTTCCAGTCCATGTCAACAACTAAGGCTCCAAACCTCAGTACAGCCATACACCAAACACGTGAACCGGCGGAACATGAAACCTTCCTTTTTAAATACGAACCACATTTTGTAAGTTTATTTACTTTACTTTAAAATTGTGAGAGATCTAAACTACTGCCATATTCTTCTCCCGAACAAAATCAAAAAATAATATTCAGTGAATAAAGCTTTACTGACAGACATTGTTGCATTCACCTTAAGCATAAAACTTTAAAAGCTTGAAAGCGCGGAAATTCAGAGTAGTCACTACATGTACATGTTTCCTCTATCTGTTTTGTAAACTATAACTATTTATACTCGTACATGTACCGTTCATTTTTGACAGCATAACATGATAGTGGTGACGTTCATAGACAGCGTGCGCACGTGTTACATCTTTGACTTGTCAGACGATGAGAGAGCAGCTATACATACAGATGCTGGTATCAGGGCTGTTGAGGTAAGTATAGTCCGCGCCGGTCTTCTGCATTGAATATACCTCGACGGTGTGCTTGGTAACTTTCTTTGTTTGTGTTTCGTTAACGTAGTAACTAAGCTTGAAAAAAATATTCTCCTTTTCTCTAATTTGCATTGCAGTTAAATCCGAAGGCCTAATGTCACATAAATAATGCTAGTAAACAACCCCGAGGGCAAGAAGCTGCTAGTGCAATGCACATATTTATTAAATTCGAGGGCTTAAAACATAATAAAGTAAGCAAGCCCTGGAGGCGTTATGCTGTATCTGCAATATGTGAAGTAAGAAAACCTCGAGAGTGTGATAGGTATTTACAATGCATATTGGCATGAAGTCCCGAGTGCGTTATTCTAAAACTGCATGCTAATTGTAAAAAAAAAAAAAAACAAAAAAAAACACGCGAGGACATGGTGCTGCACGCAAATACATAGTTAAATATGTACTTAACTCATTTTATCTGGCATTTTATGATAACTTATACTATACGTGTATATTAATCTTTCTTGGAGGAAGACCTGTATGACACTCCATGCATTATGTCAGGCGCGAGCACGCATCTGAGTAATCAACCACACATAATTCCAAGTTTCCTCCGAGCCAAAAACAAAACAAAACACAAATGCTGATGGGAAATTAAGTATCTAAAAACAAGGCTTTTAGGTTTTTATCACAGTCAATAAAGTTTGGTAACAAGTGTCATTTATTTTATGTATTATGCTATATTTCAGTTGAGATTGTTGAGTACATTGAAATTTGTATCTGTTACCGAGGTAACCAAGGACCAGTTACACAGACCTACATCTCGCGTGTGTGGTACAGTCCAGCATTATTTCAAACAAAATTAGAATCCGTAAATTTGGCGAAATATTAAATGAAATAAAACAAAGCCAAGCCGTTTGAATTTTCATTTCTAAAAATTGACATAATTCTGTACTTTTTATAGTGCAATGGTATTGTACTATTTAAAAAATCCATGCCTCCAAACTTTATCTACAGACAAAATATCGTTAATGTTTAGTTTATACAGAATTTATTTGATTTGTGTAGGAAGCAATAAGCTTTTAAAAAATACTCTTTAAATCGTCCCTTGTATCAACAAGTACTAAGCAATTAGTGTTAACAGCAGCTTATCAATTGACGGGGTTTGAACCCACAAGGGCAGCTATCCTAATGTTACTTGTCCGAGGTCACATAATGTTTACTATCAAACAATGAAAGAGTCATGTTATTACTGTCGGGTAACAAAGTAGAATCTAGACTGGAACCCTGACATAAATAGAACAATATCAAGCAATCATTTAATAATACATTTTCTAACTGAACAAATATTTTAAAATGCTAGCCATACCATGAGGCCATATTTTGTTATTGCAACTCGGACACAGTTCCCGTAATACGGTGGCATTCAGTTTTACTTACTGTAGCTAGCACATGACTAGAACCATAAACCCTCGGTAATACAACATCATTCACATTGGTGTCCTTTATTTCCTGCACATAAAATGAAGTGACTAAAACCACCCAAGATCTTCGAAAACCACATCATTGCCGTACACTTTTTCAGGCACGACTAGCACGTGTCTAGAACCACAAACTTTCAGGAATTCACCATCACGATTGTCCATTATTTCAGGTACAAACAAGCTCCTGATTTAGACTAGAAGCATCAACTTAATAGAACATCATTTATGGCAACGATTAGCTTGTGTATGGGAGTCACCAACGTACAGTGATACCACATTATCTAAGTTAATTATCCCAAGCATGAGTAAGCATGTGTTTATAATCACAAACCTTCAGTAATCATAATATTAAAGCCCATTGTATCAAGTCTGAGCTGGCATGTCTCTAGAATCATAAACCTATAATAGCAACGCATCATTGTTTAAACTCAACATTTAACAGCTGCATATGTACATATATTAAAAACACCATAGGAAATCCAAGTAAAACAAACATCAAAGTCATACTTGTAACCTTTTATTTCAAAGATTTATCTAAGTGATTAACAGTTTGTAATTTTTGATATAAAAAAATTTCATTGACTAAAGCATGCTCACTGTTTAAACATGTGCAGATTATTAACTATTATTCAGTATAAATATACATATATTTTAGCAGTACTTTATTCTAGATAAATACTCAATATTATTACTTTAAAATAGCTCGTCACACTTAAAAATAATAGTCTGCCTAAGTTTAAAGAAACAATCAAAGAATAATAAGTCAAACTGTTCAAAAAGGGTTAGTGGCACATTTATTATGTATAAAACTTTAGCAAATCTCGCCCAAAATGAATTATAAGAGGTAGAATTGGGCTTTGCAAATAGACTAGAACAAAAATTCAACAGCAGGGTCATTGTTGTTCAAGATTCTCATTTGAGATTCACTGATATAAAAGGTCGCAATCTAATGCCTAAGACCACAGCTGCCTGATTTGATACACAAAATAGACATTATGCAGCTAAATCAACTATGAAATAACAATTGGTAGTGACCTACAAAAATGCAGGTATGGCCCAAAAGACATAAGTACATTTTCAAACATTGCATTCAATGGAAACAGCAACAGAACTTGATCACAAAGTCTTTATCTGACTTTCCTAAGTTTACAAGAGTCGTTATAATTCAAGATGTAAGCTATCCAAATGCATGTTATATTATAACTTCGTAACTACATTTATGAGTATATAAAATGACAGTCAGCGCTGGTGATAAGACTCTATATAAATGTGCCTTGCCACATAGAATCCCTAAAACTATGTACAATTTCTTGTTAAAGGAAATGAAGTCCACTGCATTAATTCTACACAATTCACATTTAGGTAATTAATACTGTATTTATAAATCTTCTTTGTTACTGACAGATAAAACTGTTTCAAAATATTCAACATGGATCAATCCACTCCTTTTATAAACTATTAAGTTATAGTAAGACCCAGTCATACAAGAAAGGGCGGGAATAATAACTACACATAAAACAGAGGTTAATCAGAGTTCAATATACAGGACTACTTTCTCTCTTAGGTCTGTCCAGGTAATATGTATCCATAGGTAACAGCTTATGACCCATTATACAATCTAAAAATAGAAGTTACAAAATCATTACTTCATTCTCTTCAATGACGTTGACATAACATAATGATATAAACATTGCTATCAAATTCACACATGACTCTAAAAATACAGATTTCCTATCTTTAAAATACTAACTTCACAATGGGAAATGATATTTAAATTTTTAAGGCAATCATTTAAAACTCAAGTTATAACTCAATTTGCTTGTGAATTTGTCACTTCACACAAAGAAGTAAATAAGTGTAAAAACGTTTTTTTTTTTTTTTTTAATTCAAAAATTTCATCACTTGGGCCAACCGTCTTCATAGACAATTCCAATGTTGTTTTTTGTGAAGTCTTTACACAAGATAACACATCTTTGCTGTATTGGGCTCATGACCTATAAGCATATAATTATCATATTTACATGTACAACAAATATTGACTTATCAAATAAGAAAATGGAATATTTACCTAGAAGCCATTTAGTTTCGACACAGGTCATGCCAGGGTGGTAGTCAGACCCTATGTATACACTTGCTCTTTCCTTCACACCTATCACCTGTAATAGAACCAGTATAAATTGTTACATACAAGCTCACACATGACAGGATTTTTATGATAAATTTGTATTTTGAAATCTTTGTAAGATCATCTGATGGAGGCTTGTTGACAATTTCCACTCCTGGATTTTATATAAAATCCAAAACGTTTTCTGTAAAAACACCTGAGATTTTAAGTAGCTGAAGACTATATGAAAGGGGATGTGTTACATATTACAATCACACACATTTCTCATTTACTATAAAATAACCTCTCACAACTGCATTGGTGAACTGAATTTCTGGCTCAGTGGATTTGAGTGTTGTTTACGAGCATACTTGCTTGAAAGCCACTGGTCAGGTGTTCAAATCCAGGGCAGAGTGTGATTTTTTTTTCTGATGTATTGGCACTATTGTGTTATACTTCTGTCATGTTTATCACCACACAGAATAACCTTTTCAATGTTTTTCATACAACAATTAACAGCCATTTATCTTGTTTTGAATATGAAACAACCTGGTGTCAATATAAGCAATTTAAAAATCCAATTGATAAATAAAGAAGGCTAAAAGTATCAACCTTGGCCAGACTGCAGGAATGTTATAACTGATGTACTCTCTTTACTGTAGACCTTTGCCATTTGTTTTCAAGGTATCAAAAACATAATACATTCATATTGAAGTAACAAAAAAATCATGAAAATATTGATACATTTAGATATTTGATGCTTACTAGTTTTGAGACATAGTAAAAGAAAACATGGATGAAAAGGTGGATGTCTATAGGTGAATCAATATCACACAAATGAGACTGTTGCTTTAAACTAAGAGCAATTATTTTTTAGCAAATTAAGTGTCATTATTATGAGGAATTAACTCCAATCCTGTAAGGTTGTTACAACCTGAATTTTCACAGGGAGTATACATCTTTAATTCCATTTTATAAAGGAAGTATGTACCTGGCCTCCACATAACTTAAGAAGCTGAACAAGATGTTGTCTAGGTGGTTGACATCTGCCAGATATATATACACGTCCTATTCCTTTAAACAATGACTGTCTGCTGTAGGGATCAAGGCTGTTTCCACAGTCCAGTCTTGCTACCTGTAGTATGTAAACAAGAATTTGTCAATGTAAGACCAGGGATCAAGTTAAATAAATTGAGTTTTTTGGTATCAAATATATACATCATGTATTACATACAGAGTCAATTTTGTTTGTGTGTGCAATGTATTTCAGATATGACTCTGGTTATATATTGGTCACTGAGACAGTAAACTTCAATGCAGTCAATATCACATGATAATATAAGTATTTAAATATACAAATGCTGTCAACATCCTTTGACACAGGTTCATTAGTTTATTTCTTTATATTTTCTGTATCTTATCCCAAATTATTAGATAAACATGAATATCTGCAGTTAACTGGAGAAGAAAAGCATGAATAAGACATTACTTTGGCTAAATGTAATGCACTCTTCTTTCAACTTTTAAGGCACATTCATTCTTAGCAACATTAAAATAATAATTCTAAAAAATCTGTAAAAAATGTCAAGTATGTGTCAAGTATGTGTCAAAGGTTTATATCTCTGATGTTTATGAACATGGCTGGGATAAAATAATTTATAATGCAACAGAAGGGTGTATGTAGACATTACTCATTATTGTTTTAAACAAACCATACTCTATATGTATATGCAGTGTTGGAAGCTGACATCAGAAACACTTGATGTTTTACAGACAGACTTTGGAAACTGGCTGACAGGTGAAATATGTAAATACAATAAGTATCATCCAGACATCCAGTCAAAGTACTAATTTGCATTTTACAGAAATTAATTACAAGTCAAGTAATAAATTTATATTTTAAATATATATGATCATTATATATCATTTTTACTTTATATCAATGGTTAAGTCTGCACTGATTTGAAAACAATACTTTACCTTACAAAAAGGAAAAATATCTATACATTCAAACTCTTGTTCTGGAATCCATTTTCCAGCTTCGAGGGAAGATAATACCTGAATAATGCATTATGAATTATCATTATTCAATATCAGATCAGAAGAGGGAAGGTAAAGGGAAGGTAAAATAACAATCAAAAAGAAATGAAAATAATTTTTTAAAGTTACATCATTTATAATAATAACATCATGAAATGCAATGATATACTCCGAGTAATTTACAAGATTAACTGGTGAAGAAAAAAAATCAATTCCCTTATGGCACAAGATGAGCATCTTAAACATTTTCTCATATGAAAGAAATGAATTTTTCAAACATTATTTGAATTTTGAATCTGCAATGTCAAGTGACACATGACTTAAAATCAGCAATTTACATTGATTAGTCTGTCAATTTACTATTCATTGGTAACTTAAAATTTGACAAAATGAAACAAAGTCTTTGCCTCAATGAAGGTACATGAAGATCAGTAAATTCACCCTGTGTTTGATATGGTTTCCACTATCAAACATTTACTTTCATAGTCATAAGCATGCTCTTCTGTTGAAATTGTTTTAAAGAAAAGTTGTTTTGTTTAAACATGCTTCTATTAGAAACAGATATTTACCCATTCTTTGCTGAGTAACCAAATACCTCGTGCATGACCATATAGCACATTAAGTGTTCTGCGTGATTCACCACAGATAACATGTGTAGTTGTCTCATTAACATTGTCTGTTATAACAAACCCACCAAGTTTCTTCACCACAGATATCACAACATCCTGTTCACTGTAAAACAATAATGGACAAATCTTTGAATTGAAGTTTAGTTGGGAGACAAATCAAAAATGTTAAAGCATTAAGCCTCCAGATTCATGCTTAATTTCATGGAAACTTTGAAAATGTATTTAAAAGTAAAGTATTATGAAATGAACATAGGAAGTAATTTATGAATTGCAAAAAGCATGTACAATCCACAAAATTACCCAAAAAGAGGTCAGAAGATGCAAAAATAACTCTTACTGTGTCAAGTCATGCAGTAGAAACATGGCAATAAATTTTTAAATACTGAAAAAATCAGTCATTAATTGCACATAGAATGTAAATCATAAAACATTTCTTTTAATTGCATCTTGTTCTAATGAAACTGTCAGAATATAACTGTGTCTTATTTTAAACAAATAAAAAACTTCTATGTACAACCAGTTTACTTACTATGAATGAAGACTTGTCATAACCAAAGATGGCCGTACTATCTTTCTATGTTGAGACATATTTATATCACCATGTCTTTTACTACTGTTCACACATCTATTAGAATCATTAGATGAAGAGTCACCACAATTCTCTTGTTCACTAATTGAAGTCAAAACAGACCTATCTCTCACTCTACGTTTTTTATTGTTTCTCTGAGAGTCATTAAATTCATCAATACTGCGACGCTGACTTACTAGAAAAGATGGCATATTTGCATCAGTATATGCTGTTGACATTGATAATGACAATGTTGTTTCTCTTATAGAACATACTAAACCATTATCTTTAGTAAGATTTAACTGTGTTGTAACATCCTGCAGTTTTGTCACTGGTGAATGACCTGTATTTTCTTTATCAGTTTTGTCAGTGGCCACATCAATACATGTTTCATCAACAAGTGTTTTCTTTCCTCTCTTTGACTTACCTTGTCCTGTCACTGCAGCAACACTACTTCTCTTTTTTCTACCAACTGTACACTTTCCATCCTTTTCCAATCCTTCACTAGAATTTCTTTTCCTGCTCCTTTTATTAACCACATTATTTTTTGTTCTACTTTCTTCATCATTATCATTACTTTGTTCTTCATTTACAACCTCATTACTTGTATTGGAACTGTCATTGTTACTAGCTGATGCTTTCTCTACACAATCACCTTTCTTTTTTCTGCCCCTTTTCCCTTTAGAGGGCTCTAACTGTGGTCTATCCTCTGTTGAGAATTTTGTTGGTTCTACTAATACAGAATGTTGTTCTGTTAAATCTGTTAATGACAAAAGTTTCTTTTTCATTGTTTTCTTACCAACTTTAGTTTTAGTAACAGTCAGGTTTTCCTCATCTGTAATATCATTCTTTTGTTTTGGATTTGTCTTTTTATCAACACCTGAACTACTAGAACAAGCACCAGTGCTACTAGGTTTTTTAATTATTTCCACACTATTCAATGCACTAGTAGCATCATGAACAGCCTGTTTTAACTTCACAGGTAAATTAATTACAGCCTGAATCTCCTGAGAGCTTAATAGGTTTTCATCCGAGTCTAAACCAAAAACACAAGACCCTGAACCTTTCCTGTCTAACTGACTAGCCAAAGTTGCGTTGATATTCTGAGCAATTTTGATAATGTCGTTATTTACAGAAGATTCACTATCAACACTGGTGTCATGTTTCGATGTTTTGTTCGGTTTGTCCTGGTTTGTAACGATGAAGGGATCCTCCTCTTCAACATTAGTATCATCAGAATCAGACATAAATACTGATGTCGTACCACGAGGACTTTCATCTGTACCAGAACGGTTACCACTTGACACCATTGATTCTGAAGAGAGGAGGAATAGGTTATTCAACATAACTTAGCATTAAATGTCAAGCATACATTATTAAAAAGAAACTAGCTTTTAACGTAAAACTTCATGAAAATAAATACAAGAACCTGTTGAAGCAGGTGATGCTCCCCGAATAGGTTTTGGATACAGGTAAGTATACCTCATGTAGTGTCAGAGTTATGTCACAGACAAAGTTCAAAGCATAAAAATGAACAGAGGGCTATAACTATAACCAAAATCAAGCAAAGCAGAGCTATGCAAGTTTCATGTTGATACCTTTTATGGTTTCAGAGTTATGTCCCAGATAAAGTTCGAAGAAGTGTAAAATGAACAAAGGGCAATAACTCCAAAATTAGGCAAGACAGAGTTATTGTTCTTTTGCACTGCACTTCTACCCAATAAGATGTATCTACCCACAAAGTTTTTAATGTTGATATCTCTCATAGTTTTAGAATTATATCCCGGACAAAGTTCAAAGTGTAAAAATGAACAAAGGGAAATAATTGCAAAATTAGCCAAGACAGACTTATGATTCTTTTGCAATGCACTTCTACTCAATGAGATCTATGTACCTACAAAGTTTCATGTTGATACCTCTTGTTGTTTCAAAGTTATGTCCTTGACAAGAATAGCGGACGGACAGACGAACATCATTACGGACGGACAAAGCAGCGACTATATGCTCACCCTTCGGACAGCATAAAAGACCATTTTATTTAAACAAATTATGAGCTAACATAAATCAGTCTGAAATATAAACTTTGTATATTACTTTTCATAAAACCTAAGTAAAATATTGACAATTCTAAATCCTTGTAAGGTCAAAATAAAGCAAATCATATTCAAATAACAAAAAAGTATCTGCCCCAACCAAAAAATGAGGCTAGTTAGAAATGTTTTCTTTTATTTCCACATATCTTTTATTTATATAATAATATATATACGTTTTATAAGGGAGGTTTGGAAAAGACAAAAGGCAAATACAAAGTCTAGAGTCAACTGTTTAAAAAGGGAAGATTGGAAAACCCCTAAAGGAATCTCTTTTGGCCTGAAAATTAAAAGAGTAAAGTAAAAACCATCTTACTGAAGAGATTTTTCTGTAACTGTTTGAGATGTAGATGTTTTTCATCATCAACATCATCATTATCATCATCATCACCACCAGTAGTTGATTCAGCACCACCTTCAATCACAAAACATGATCAATTCACAAATCATCAACATTATAGTACATAAGTTTTCTATATACACTCAAATATACATGTATGTACTAAGGATAGCATTATAATTAAGGATCACAAATAAAATAATCCAGCACAAACAAAAGGCCATGGTTTAATGTTCAAATTTTAACAATTGAAGTACAAAATATTTTGTCAATAAAATCAGCAATAACAAGTTTTTGTGGGTTTTTTCAACGTGCTGTTCTTAAAATATATGAGCCGCTTCACGACAAAACCAACATAATGGGTTTGCACCAGCATGGATCCAGACAAGCCTGCGCATCCGCGCATTCTTATCAGAATCCATGCTGTTCGCTATCAGTTTATCTACTTTTAATAGGGTTTACCTAAAATTCTGATCCTTGGTGATTATTTAATATGAGAAATTCAATGTTTATTTGTTTATTACTACCATAAATTTTTGTTAACCATCATTTAAAGTTGCATGCTTACAGATAAGTTAAGATATTTCAATAAAATAAAACTTACTTCCTTGTGGTTATTTCACTAAATAATACTTTTACATACATTATCAAAATTTTCATGAAAATTAGCATGAATCTGGAGGCATGGTGCTTTAAACTATACAAAAATAGATTATTTCTTTTTTTTTTTTTTTTTTTTTATTGATCAAATATAAACATTGTATTTACAGCATGGGTATATAAACATATAACTATAAATGAATTCAAAGTAAAAAACAGAACATATCATAAAAGAAAAATAATTCATTTTACATACTACACTCATTCATCTGCACTCTCTCACTGCAGTCTGCGCTTTTGATATTGTTATTGATCATATCTATTCATCTTTTCAGTCATTTACTTATTTCTAAAGCCATTTTAAGCGGGGTAAAAATATAATAGTTTGATGTGTAGTTTTTGTATTGGTCAATACAGCCTAAAAGTTTAAGTCTGCATATATGTAGAGAATAATAATAATAATAATAGTAATAATAATTATAATAAAAGTAATAATAATTATAAGAAGAAGAAAACAAAAATATTGTGTTAATCTGCATAAAGGAAAATTAGATAAGAATTCCACGCAGAATTAAAGGTTTCAACATTGTTATTTATCATTGCAGTCTCTTTTTCAATGTTGTAACAATATGTTATATATTTTTTAGCTCCAAAAACTGTGGGAATACTCTTTTGCATTCTACATTGATAAATATACATCTTAAAGTAAATTAAAATTAGATTTTTTAGTTTTTGATAAAGGACTTTCATCTGTTAAGCCAAAAATCATTTCGTCTGCAGTTAATGACGGAAAAATATTCTTTTTTGTTTTGAAATAGATATCAATGATGTCCTTTACAAAACTACATTGCCAAAACCAAATGTTCGATAGTTTCGTTTTCATTTTTACAAAAGGTACAAAGAGGATTATCATTATATTTAATTTTATGTAAATAATAGTTAGTGCCAATTATTCTATGAATAATCCTAATTTGAAACCACTGTATCCTAGAATCTTTTGTTATTTTAAATGGCATTTCGTAAATTTCTTTCCATTTACTTTCCTCAAAATGAAGATCAAGCTTTTTCATCCAGGTTGCTTTACTTGTTGGTTGTGTGTTATTAGTATTCAATAAATTGTAAGTCTGTTTTGATCCTTTATTGTTAATAATTATGTTTTTTAGATAAGGAGGCAATTTTGGTCCACAAGTTTTTTTAAAGTCATTCATATTAAAATTAAATTTTGTCATCATTTCATTTATCATTTTTTTAATTCCATGAAAGATTAAAAAGTTTGCATTAAGCCTGAATATATTATTAAAATCTTCTAATGAGAGAAAAGCACCGTAAGAATCAAACATATCTCCGATATAATATACACCGGCTTTTAAACCATGAATTAAGAAATATACTTTTATTGCCAATTAGTAATTTATCGTTATAAACAATGGTAGTTCTGCGAAAGATTCGTTATTTATAGGATACTTATCTATATATGTAGAAAAAGCATTAAAAGTGTCCTTCCAAAAAACGTTTGAAATGCTTTTTGCAATTTTATCTATGTAATGTTTTCCACAGTGAAATAATTTTTGCATATCAAATTCATTTATAATAATGTTTTTTCCAACAGGCATCGCTAGTCATTCTTTTGAACCAGCTTATCTTTAAAGCCATTATAACAGCATTTAAGTTTAACATTTTTAAACCTCCCTCTGAATAGTCCTTAACCATAACAGTATTTTTTATTTTAACATTTCCTTGCCATATAAAATCATAAAACATATTGTTAAGTTTATTTATCATGTTCTGAGGTGGTGATGGTATGGCTATAAAAAGATGGTTTAAAATTGAAATTAAAAGCGTTTTGATAACTGCGATTTTCCTATTGGAGTGAGAATTCTCCTTTTCCAATGATTTATTAAATTTTGAATCTTAATTAATTTATCTTCATAGTTTATATGTATCATTTGTTTCAAATTTACATCAAAAATTATGCCCAGCATTTTGAAATTATGTTGGTTCCATGATAATTTCCATCGCGTTTTTATGCTATTTGATGAGTATTTATTTTTTCCTATCCAAATTACTTTTGTTTTATCAAAGTTTACATTTAGTCCAGATATATGAGCAAATTTCGATAACACATCAAGTGCCTGATTTAAGGAATTGCTTGACCCGTCCAATATAAGAGTTGTATCATCCGCAAATTGAGTTAATTTATGTTCTAAATTATTTATCTTTATACCTTTTATTTCTTTACAGTTTCTTATCTTAAGAGAGAGAATTTCAGCACATAAAATAAAGATGTAACAAGAAAGCGGGTCTCCTTGTCCTGCAGCCTCTACCTATTGTTACAAAATTTGACAGAAATCCACATTGACTTACAGCAGACTGTGCGTCTTTATAAAAAATATTAAACCATCGTTTAATAGAAATTCCAAAATTAAAATAAGACAATGTTTTTTGAACAAATGACCAGGACAAAGAATCAAAAGCTTTTTCAAAATCAATTAAAAGAAGAAGACCAGGGATATCTTTCTCTTCAGTATAATGCATAATGTCGTATATAAGTCTTGAATTTTCTCCAATATATCTACCCTTAATAAATCCGGTTTGATCTTTGCTAATTAATTTGTTTAAAGTTTTTTTAATTCTATTTGCAATGACTCCAGAAGCAATTTTATAAACTGTATTTAAAAGAATTATGGGTCTCCAATTTTTTAAAAATTCTTTTGGTTTATTGTCTTTAGGAATACATGTAATTATTCCCTGTGTTTGAGTTATGGAAAGTTTGCCTGATTCATATGCGTTATTAATAGCTCTAACGACAAAAACTCCAATCTTTTTCCAAAAAACTTTGTAAAAATCTGCGCCGAAACCAGAAGATCCTGGACTTTTATTATTTTTCATGTTGTGTAAAACTAAAGTTGCTTCATGATAGTTTAATTGACCTTCTAAAGCATTTGACTCTGTTGGACTTAAAACAGGTGCTTCTATGTTTGAAATAAAATTTTCAAAGGAATCGTCATTTTCATTGTGTATTTTTGCCATAAATAGGTTTTGATAATATTTTTCTAATTCTTCGAGAATTGCTGTTTGTTCTTTAACAATTGTTCCGTCATCCTTTTGAATTTTATAAATAGTTTTAGAAGTGTAATTTTTTTTCTCTAAGCTGCAAAAGTACTGTGAAGGTTTTTCACCTTCAAGAATCCACTTAACTCTAGAACGAATAAGATAGCCATGTAATTGCGAATCATTTAAGTTATGAAGCTCTGTTTGAAGGTCCCGAAGGTGCGTCATTTTATCTTCAGTTAAATCGGCTTCTAAATCATTTATTTCTTTCATGATATTTTCTTTGTTTAAAATTAGTTTTCTTCTTTACATAACTACTATATGATATAGATTTCCCTCGCAGTTCCATTAAAAGAGTTTTTTCTAAAAACAATTGATCATTTATTGTAAATTGAATTTCATTATCTGGAATTTCAGTAATGTTGTTAAAATTATAAACTGGTAATGCATATTGTATTTTTATTTCGTCAATTTTTTCGTTTATAGTATTTAAAATAGTTAATGTCCTTTAATAATGAATTGTTGTGTTTCCACAAGCCTTTGCCATGTTTAAAGTCGTCTAACTTTAAGTTTAATATTACAATGGAATGGTCTGATTGGTAGCTTGTAGTTATGGAAACATTTTCTACAAAGTGGAACAAAGTTGAAGTTATTAAGAAGAAATCTAGTCTTGCTTGCTGAAGAGGCGTGCGTTTACGCCATGTATATCGTCTTAAAGTTGGATTAAAACTCTCTAAACGGGTCAACCATATCTCTTTGACCAATATTAATCAAAACCGTTATCTCAGCTTTACTGTTATTAATATTTTTATAGTTAAAGTAGTCTTTTAATGGGTCTAAAACTAAATTGTAATCACCACATAATATATATGAATCATTCTCTATCCTGTCAATTAAACTGAATATTTCATTAAAAAAATTTCGGGTTTATCAGTATTTGGGCCATATAAATTTACTAGAGTAATCTTCTGCCCTTCAATGGTTAAGTCTAATACTATAAAATTTCCAATTGGGTCAATAAATTTGTTATGGATTTTGTAGTCAATGTTATTATTAAAAAGAATCGCTACCCCTCTGGAGTTACATGTTCCAGGGCTTAAAATACACTCATTATTCCATTCACAGTATATCTTTTTGTACATATCTAACGTAAAATGTGTGTCTTGAAGACAATAAATGTTACACTGTTTTTGTTTTAAAAAATGAAAAACGGATGATCTTTTTTTAGACCCATTCAGGCCTCTACAGTTCAGAGATAAGACATTTATATTACTTTCAACCATATTGAAGTAATGCAGAAAAAATAAAAGAGATAAGTTAAAATATAACCAAACAAGAGCTGTCCGTAAGACAGCGCGCTCGACTTTTTTATTGCTTGCCAATAAAAAAAGTTTTTGCAGTAAAAGGCAATACAAGAATCTCTGTATTTTTAAAGTGAACAATGGCCATGAGCATTAAGATATTAAGTGAAGAATTATTTTACTGAATTGTGTGATACCCTTGAACACTGCAGGTTCAGTGGATAGGAATGAATTTTTTTAGATTTTTTAAGTTTTTTAGTGCTTGCCTATAATACAAACATTGACAGTTAAGGGCCATAATTCAAATAAAATCTTTGACAGAATTACCTTCTCCTGGACATGTTTGGGAATCATGATTGTAAACAAGTATGCCAACTTTCAAATTAATATCTCAAACAGTTCAGTCAAAAAGTGGACTGGTACTAAAAACTTAACCAAGATTCTAAGTCGATAAAAGGCCTTAATTTTTAAAACAAATCCTTGACAGAGTTACCTTCTCTTGCGTACAGATGGGGGTAATGATGTGAAATAGCATTAAAAGTTTCAAAGCAATATCTCAAAGGGTTAAGGCAATAAGTGGATTTTACCCATATTCAATGTATTTTCTAAGTCAAAAAGGGGCATAATTCTGTCAAAAACCTTGACAGAGTTATGTCCTCTTGTCTGTTGATGAAGGTCGTGATGGTAAACAAGTATGGTCAGTTTCAAAGCAATACCTCCAATGGTTTTGAAATAAAGTGAGGTGGTACAAAAAAACTTAACCAAGCTCAATACACTTTCTAAGTCAAAAAAGGGCCATAATTCTGTCAAAAACCTTGACAGAGTTATGTACTCTTGTCTGTAGATGGAGGTTATGATGGTGAACAAGTATGGTAAGTTTCAAAGCCATACTTGTAATACTTCTGAAATAAAGTGGGGTGGTACGAAAAACTTAACCAAGGTGTGACGCCGACGCCGACGCCGGGGCGAGTAGGATAGCTCCCCTTTTCATAGAAAAGTCGAGCTAAAAACATCATTAACATTATGGCAGATTGCGTCTCACATACAATACAAAAAACTAATAGATTATTTCTAGTTCAATCAAATCAGTATTATTTTCAAACCTTCTTTTGCCAGTTTTATTTTCCTCATTCTCTCCCTCATACTAGGTGGGGTATCTGGTATGGTCAGACGTACTGGAGTAAACACAAAACCCTCGTCCTGCTAAAATAACAACAAGAAAATACTGATATAAAATTACTTCAATACCAGACAAAAATGTAACACTAAAGCAACAAACTGCCTATATTAATGCCGGATGTGTGAAAACATTTTTCAAAATCGTCATCATCTGTGATGTCAGTCTAGTATTTGATTTTGCCATAAATAAACAAAAACTATTTATTTTCATATTTTTGATACCCTGACCTTTCCTGGGTATAATCTATATACAAAAATATACATATTTCTGCTTGCATGTATAGTCATATATGGCCAGGTGATATATAAGTTATACAAGTAAGTTATTAGCGTCACAAGCATTCAATAAGACAGTTGAGTATTTTAATAAATTTACACTACATTTATGACTTTTGACAAGTTTAAATTCTTTATACCTTATTAAAGTGTATAGAGCTGTATATCTTCTGCTTGTAGGTTACAAAATTATTATCATTGTAAAAAATTCGAAAATATCTGTATGAAAGAAATATGCTTCATAATGCTTGTATATTTTCTTTAACAGCAGCATAATGTTTTGTTAAAAAATATTTTATTTTGTTTTTGTAAAAGATTCATGTGTAAGTTAAAGATCCTGTATGTTGTAATTAAGGATGTAACAACACTTAGTGAAATTTTATATATGTATCACGCACGTTTAACTCACAACGAGTGAAAAATGTCCATCGGTAAAAATGTTGTGAGCAACTTCCGTTCCTCGTTGTGAGCACCCATCTTTGACGTGTGACACGATAAACAATGTGACTTTTTCATAATTTTTGAAAATTGCAGACATTTATGTAAAAATATCGGAATGCAGTTAGCTAGCGATGTGTTTTCCGAGTATGCACATGTAAAGATATTGTCTGTTGGTGGACAATTTGATGGAAATACCGTGCGACGCAGTCACTAGGGGTAGCTGGAAAACTGGAGACAACTTCATTTGGAACTTATTTAACATTGAAAACGTCGATTCTGGTGACGTTTTGTGCATTTTAACCTAAAACAGATGCCCACAAGTCATCAGCGTAAATTATTATCTGAAAGTCTTCATAGAAACCAAGATATACCCTTTTTGCTTTAATCCTCGTTGTGAGCACCATAACCTCGTTGTGAGCAAGACAAGCGCAGTGCGTGTATGGTTTTAATATGTTATTCAGATGGTGAAAATATTATTTTCAATATACCACAGCAATTAAAACGTTTTTGCACAGCAGCATTTCTTTGCCCTTGACGTTGTGTATACCCCAAAGGAAGGCATATTTGTTTTGAACTGTTCGTCTGTCAGTCCGAGCAAATATATGATATTTATGAGCTTCATTCCGTAGTTAAATAAAGAACAAAAACTCATAAAATTCAAATTAAGAGCTATTTTTTGAGCTAATTTTGCTAATGGACGTTGGTCCAGGTGGTGTTTATGAGCTGATTTGCCTCATAAATATCAAAAGTGGGTACGTCCGTCAATCCGTCCGAAAACTTTTACATTGGCCTTAACTTCCTTATTAGAAAACGGATTTGATTCATATTTGAACACAACATGCCTTAGCACCTTCCTACGGACCTGTTTTTTTTACCTTGACCCCCGAATGGCCTTTACCTTCAAATTGTCCAAAAACATTTAAGATTGGCCATAATGTCCTGGCATAATGTTTAGGCACAACGCATCTTTGGACAAGGCCTTTCAACTATCCTATTTTATTTGAACTTGACCACTGAATGACCTTCACCTTGAAGGTCAAATTTTCCAAATACTTAAAAATTAGTCAAAACTTTCTTATTAGTAAACGGATTCTACTCATATTTTGAAACAACACCCCTTTAGGCAAGATCTTCAAACAGATCTGTATTTTTTTTATCTTGTACCGTGAATGACCTTCTAGAACATCCAAAAACTTTAAGATTGGTCATCACTTCTTTATAAGTAAGTTGATTTAATTCATATTTGGACACAATGCCCCTTTGGACAAGACCTTCCAACTGACCTATATGTATTTCACCTTGACATTGAATTACCTTCACATTAAAGATCTAATTGTCCAAAAACAAATAATCTATCTGGTCCATAAATCAAAGGACAAAGCACCACTTCAGGGGCATTGTCAACTTACCGTGATAGTTCTTGTTTTACATAACTTGGTCAGTCTTCAGCTCAGGATAAACACATGTATGTGTGTATCACACAGACTGTGAAATTGTTGACATATTCATAAACTCACGTAATGTTCACTCGAGCCAAACTAGAGTATACGAAATAAAATACCTGATTTACCTACACTGATTAGTTCTTCTGTTAATCTGATGACTTGTGAATATGAAGAATAATTTTCAAAAAAACTTTTAAAAAGAAAAAGAAGAACTATTGCAAAGAAAAACTTTTGTACAAAAACGTTTTGATTGCTTTTGGTAGATTGAAAATTGTATTCTTGCCATTTGAATTACATATTAAAACCAGACAAGCACTGCGCTTGTCTTGCTCACAACGAGGTTATGGTGCTCACAACGAGGATTAAAGCAAAATAGAGTATATCTTCGTTTCTACGAAGACTTTCAGATAATAATTTACGCTGATGACTTGTGGGCATCTGTTTTAAGTAAGAATGCACAAAACGTCACCAGAATCGACGTTTTCAATGTTAAATTAGGTCCAAAGAGAAGTTGTCTCCAGTTTTCCAGCTACCCCGAGTGACTGCGTCGCACGGTATTTCCATCAAATTGTCCACCAACAGACAATATCTTTACACGTGCATACTCGGAAAACAGATAGCTAGCTAACTGCGTTCCGATATTTTTACATAAATGTCTGTAGTCTTCAAAAATATGAAAAAGTCACCTTGTTTATCGTGTCACACGTCAAAGATGGGTGCTCACAACGAGGAACGGAAGTTGCTCACAACATTTTAACCGATGGACATTTTTCACTTGTTGTGAGTTAAACGGGCGTGATGTATGTTATTATTCTTCTAAAACAATTTCCAAACATCCAAGAATATGTTAAATATGTATTGCAAATGTTTATCACATTATAACTAATCATTAAAATATGTAAATTCATTTCTTATCGAAAAATTTTGCTTAGACTTTATTGAAAATAAATTTCTAATTACCTCCCTTTATTTACATGAAATGTGAATTCGGCAATATCTTTACAAATAATGCTTTTTGGAACTTACAATATTAATAAATCTTTGATCTTAGTTCACAAAGGGCCACAATTCAGTAAAAATCAATCTTAAAGTTATTGGCCTTGGAAAGTGACTAAATATCATTTGTCTAAGACATCTTTTCAAGTTTCAAGCAAACATTTTCAATATTATTGAAGACTGGTAGTTGCATGCAAAATCAGGAATTTTCTTATTTTACAAACAGACATATTACTCTCAAAATCTATGCTATTATGAGCATTGGATTGTGAGCTTTTATTAGGATGTAAAATAAGTGTGTCAAGTTGAACAGCAAATATTTTCAGTGGTTTTAAAAATATGATAATAATGTTGTGAAATAAGCTGCACATAAAACTGTTTGATGTTTGGATTATAAGGATAGCAATACCCATATTCAAATACATGTAGTTGACAATTTTCAAACAAGGGTGCCATAGTCACAAAATACGCCCGTTTACGAAAGCTTTAGATGGAGATGGGGACATTATGGATAAGTGTTATCTAGCAAGCAAGTTTTTATTCTTGGCACTGTGTTGTTAAATGAACCTTAAAACAAATCAGTAGGGAAGATATGCACAGGATGTGTGACATTGACCTTGGTCGCAGGGACCTGAATTTTATGCACGGCACTCAGCCTCACAATGATGAACATTTGTGCCAAATTATATTGAAATACCTCTATGCATGTAGAAGTTTTGCTCCAGACAAGCGTTTTTCTATGAGCTCTAACTGTGACCTTCACCTATGACCTAGAGACTTGGTTCATGTGCAGGGCACTACGTCTCATGGTGGTGAACAATTCTATAAAGTAACATTAAAATTCCTCCATGCATGTAGAAAATATGCTCCGGACAACATCTGGATATTTAATCATCTCCAGTGACCTTGCAAATATTAACCTAAATTAAATGTGTCACACCTGTAGTCATGATAGTTACCATTTCAGATTTGTGCTACAATCCATCAATAAATGATGACTAAATGGTCCCTATACACATCTTCAAATTTTTTTCTGAACTTTGACCTCTATGTGTAACCTTGACTTTGGTCGCAGGGATCTGAATTTTGCGTGCGACACTCAGCCTCACAATGGTGAACATTTGTGCTAAGTTATATTGAAATCCCCCTATGAATGTAGAAGTTTTGCTCCGGATGCGTTTTTCAATAAGCTCTAAGTGTGACCTTGACCTTTGACCTGGATCATGCATGGAGCAATACATATCATGGTGGTGAACATTTCCATAAAGTATTATAAAAATTCTTCCATACATGTAGGAGATATGCTCCAGACAAAATCTGGATATTTCACCATCTTTAGTGACCTTGACCTTGCATATATTGACCTAAAGTACATGTGTCACAGCCGTAGTCTTGATAATGACCATTTGTGTTACAATCCCTCAATAAATGATGATTAAATCGTCCCTATACACATATTCATATTTTTATCTAAACTTTGACCTCTATGTGTGACCTTGACCTTGGCTGCAGGGACCTGAATTTTGTGCGCGACACTCCGCCTCACAATGGTGAACATTTGTGCCAAGTTATATTGAAATCCCTCTATGCATGTGGAAGTTTTGCTCCCGACAAGCGTTTTTCAATGAGCTCTAAGTGTGACCTTGACCTTTGACCTAGAGACCTAGTTCATGTGCGTGACATGGCTTCTTATAATGGTGAACATTTCTATGAAATTTCATTAAAATCCCTCCATGCGTGTAGGAGATATGCTCCGGACAAAATCTGGATATTTCATCATCTTTAGTGACCTTGACCGTGTATATATTGACCTAAATTATATGTATCACAGCCATAGTCTTGATAATGACCATTTGTGTTACAATCCCTCAATAAATGATGACTAAATGGTCCATATACACATCTTCATATTTTTATCTGAACTTTGACCTCTATGTGTGACCTTGACCTTGGCCGCAAGGACCTGAATCTTGCGTGCAACACTCCGCCTCACAATGGTGAACATTTGTGCCAAGTAATATTGAAATCCCTCTATACATGTGGAAGTTTTGCTCCGGACAAGCATTTTTCAATGAGCTCTAAGTGTGACCTTGACCTTTCACCTAGAGACCTGGTTCATGTGCGCGACACTGCTCCTCATAGTGGTGAATATTTCTATGAAGTTTCATTAAAATCCCTCCATACATGTAGGAGATATGCTCCGGACATGATTTTCAATTTCTATTTTTAAATGATCTTTTGCATATCTTTCTGTTTTAAGTGCCCCAGCTAATCTTTGTAAGAAATTAAACTTTTTTTCTGGCTTTTTGACCGCAGTGGAGTGCCTTTTAGGAAATTCTAATGGAGACATAATTCTGGAAATATTGTTGCAACAGTTACCTTTTCACATAAGATGTGGGTGATGACAAGGAACATATATTTGAAGTTTGAAGTAAATCCCTTACGAAGTAAGGTAGATACATAAAAAAAGACTTTACTACACAAATACTTAAACCACTTATCTAAATGGGGATGCCAGAGTGAGTTGGACAGCTTTCCATATACTTTGTATAGTCAAGCTAAAAACAGTTACCATTTATTTAAAGAAAAGTTATTATATAAACTAAGATGAGCTTTCAACTTTTTTTAAGTGACAAATTTTTGTTTATACATACTGGTGACCTAGGTTGTGTATCTTGTACAAGTATTAATCCTCCAGGTGAACTCAAAGGTGTTGTTGTTGTTACAAGTCTATTTATGGCATCAAGTTTTTTCTTTTTCCTCCGCATTCTTTCCCCACTTCTAGCTAACTCCTCCTCAAAATCACGAGGCTGCATAGACTTTGCTTTCTGAAAGTAAAATTTTCCAAAAGCTATCTTAAAATATTATCACCTATCAAATCTAAACCATTTCTAACAGATATCCTATGATAAACCAAATTTAATAATGTTCAGTGTTGTACAATCTTTACTTTACAAAACCAAAATTTAAAGTTCTAAATTCTAAAGGCAAATTGATAATTATTAATATTTGTTCAGCTACTAGAATTGTTATGAATACCACAGTTAAATATGTATCCTAAACAAGTAAAGCCTAAGTTCTTAACAAAATTCATATCAGTTTTAGTTAAAAAAAAATAAACATACCCTAAGTTTTGTCATCAGGAGTGGTTTTCCTTTAAGATTTGGTACAATTGCTGGAAACATCCTCTCTGAAACATGCTCCTGGTTTATTTTACAACTGCAAAAAAGAAACATGTTTATAGCTGCCAGGGTACATAATATCTTTGACCAGTTTGATGTCGACACCTAGGTGAGTATACTATAATAGCTCTCCCTATTCTTTGAATAGCTGTGATAAAAAAGGTTCCATTGGTGTGATATTCATTACCAGAATGTTTGGCTGAATAAATACAACAATATACTAAAACAGGTGCCATAACCTCCCTAATCGCCAATGAAACTGCATCAAATTACCAAGGGGGGCAAATTCACATGATGACAAATATTCTTAGAAAGTTCCATGGCACTAACATAACTACTACTCTAGCATTATATCTTTTAAGTTACACAGGACACATTGACAAATGTTATTTATCGCTTAATCAGCTGGAATAACTCTGCCGATTTCAAATAAATTTGTGTCAAAATACTCAGGTGCTTTAGTTCAAATGCTTATAACTATTCTTAGAAAGTTTTACAGTTTAACGAGTGACAATTATACTTTAAGAGTGACACACAAGTCTGAAAGCGCTTTACTTTGTTATATCAGGATGCATATCTCTGCTGATCTCCAATAGATTTAGGAGAAGAAAAAACAGGTTCACAAGTTAACATGCTGACAACAATTTTTAGAAAGTTTTATGGCTCAACAAGTTTTACTTTTGGAGTAAAACGTGACACAAACTACAAATCTATATTCATCCCAACTTCAATAGGTGGGAGCATTAAATCCTAACCCCAAATAATTCTCAATTAAAAAAATGAAAAAATTTTCAAAAATAAATGCTCAAGCTTTAAAATAACAAATGTATGATTATGTTAATATGCACCAGGACCAGTTTCCTTATTCTTTGAACATTAATTAAAATTTCTAGTAAATATATTTACTTCATGCCCCCACCACTACTCCTGCAGGTCAACCTAGGACCTTACATTTGATCAGGTTGAACTTACTTTTCAACCCAAAGCACAGACACAAGATGTATGCCTTTCTTCTGTGCTTTTGTTCTAGTTCTGTTACTTCCTTCTTTGAACACTACATGTGTTACGTCTGAGGTGAATTTTTTCGTCACAGTTGCACCAAGTTGTTGTAAGACTTTCATCACTGCTCCACTACAGTTGTCATTCTTTGACATCACTTCCACATAAGCCACCACATCTGAATTTAAATAAAGACAATTATTAGTTCCAAACAATTCCTGTATGTTCCATATACAGACTCCTTCACTAAAGAAATAATATATCCCAAACGGTGATTTTATTGATCAATAACATCACTGTTTGGAGTTTGGATGCGAGGAATTATATCACGAGGGCGTAGCCTGAGTGATATAATGATGCAAATCCAAACGACAAACAGTGAATTTATCAAACAATAAAATCACCGATTTGAATATATTATTTTGATTCTGCGCCTGATTTGTTACCGTACTTATTTTTAGCGTGTCGCATTTTTAGTGGTTACATCACATATCTAATGGTTACAGCACAATTGTCTAAATATTGAATGTCAACAGTGATTTTATTGCATAATAACAGACTTTTTTGGTCCTTCTATATTCAATAGGGAAAAATGTGGGTTGTGCTAGAATATAAAATTATAAATGGCATTTTTTTTTTAATTGTTTGAAAATTATGATCCTAGATTCTATTCAAAAATATTGAAATATTTCAAACATAATAAGAGGCAAATTACCCGGTATGCAAAAAGAATTTAAGATTATAAGGCCTAAAATGTGAGCATAGCTTTTTTTTTGACTATTGGAATCTTGTTCAATACACAAAATGTTTTTGTCAGTTAAAGAATGAAAACCTACATCAAAAACACGGCATTGCAATATCATAATATCATTGCCAAGTTCATAAAATAATTCAGTATAGCCCAATATACTCCTAATTATTTAATGTGCTTAGTAATTACATGTACATACATGTAATAACTGAAATGGGCCAAAACTTGATTTTCAGCTAGAAAAAAAGTGTATATCTATCAACTTAATTTTCAACATATTTGGTATAAAGAACCAACATAACATTGAAAATGACAAGTGTTTTTTTTATCTTATTCATGACTTAATTAACAATATTATATTGCCAAAAAAAAAACATATCTATAGCGGTAAGCCATTAAAATCACTTCAAGTCAATACAGAACAGTAATATTTCATTACTTTCACCACTGTTGAGAATTTACTCTGTGATATCAGGTATAAGGATAGGGGTAAAAATGTCAGGATTTCTTTTATCCTGCTGTGATATCACATGTATGTTATTAATCAGGCATTTAAAATTCTTCAGAGTTCTTTCTTATTTTTCTCCAATTTTGATGCACTTCACACAGTTAGAATCTAAATATCACAACCATATAACTGCTGGCATCAATGTTTCTTTACATTTTTTGCTCAAGTTGCAGATTGATATTAATATAGACCCTGTACTTACCTTTTAATACTCTATCTTCAACAATTTGTGTATCACGTAGATCCCCATCAGAGTCCACATTTTCATTCAATATATCTGATTCTGACCCTTCCATCTATCAAAAAAAAAAATCAGACAAATCTTTTATTTATACATTATCAAGTTATTTTAAATACTTTAATAGCATAGAGAGATAATTAATTTATGTTTTAAACATTTAAACACTAGTATTCATCTAAACAAAAATTACTCCTTGTGACTCCTTGTGAATTATGGGAAACTTTTTAGATCTTGAAAGAATATTCTTCCCCCTGGTTCAGTCTTGTTGTGCGCTCAGGTATTGGTTGAATTGTTTCAGTTATTGTCATTAAGTTTGAAACAGCCAGTGTTCAGGCTCCAGATGATTTTTCAGGGCAATGTGTATTTACTCACTGATTTTTTTGTCAATGAGTTAAATTTGATATCTGGAATTTTGGAGGAGTTATATTGAAAGAGCGAAAATATGGGGAAACTCAACATAACATAGTGACAGACACTTTTGCTGTGGAGCTCATTCCAAATAAAATGTATATTTGTCTATCCAAGCACATGTACTTATCATGTTCAACTTCATGTAAGCTGTTTTGAGAAAGAAAAAAATCATATTTCTATATCATACCATATCATAAATCTATATATATATATTAATCATAGATTTTATTGATAATTTAATAATTAAAGTACTGCCAAATTTAGGAAGTGGCTAGCCGTACGGGCCCTTACGGCTAGCCAAAGGTTCTAGCTGTACGGGAGTCACGTACGACTAGCCAGGACTCACTGTATTGTCTAGCCGTACGGCACTTTTCAAAATAATGTGAAGTCGAACATGTGTATTTTGTACCTCATGATTATGATTTGTTGTTTTATTTGTATGAAAGATGAATTTTTGTTAATTAAGCACATGGATCGAATAAATAACGATCGGAATGGAATAAATAAAAAGAACATTGAAAAAAAAAAGGTGAATGTATAATTTTCAAATATACGAGGGATGATCAAAAATTAACCGGACTTTGTAAATGATTCTTAACCTGTTAAATGAATTTACATAACAATACACGGAAAATAAATCGGAATCTATCCCCTAAATGATACAAAAAATACCAACAAGAAATATTAACAAAGAAAAAAGTTATGCTGTTATTGGCATGCACATGTAAAGCAATGCGGCGCACGGTATAACTTTAAAATTGACGTTAACGACGTCACAAGCGTATTGTCCTTAACGGAGCAGATTTTTACTCATTCACGGAGTAGGCCAATATGTGGTACAGTCATGTTATTGATGCGGCGGATCCCCTGCCTATATATATTTCTGTACAAGTGGGTATCATATTGTATTGTAATAGAATGAATGGTGATAAAGAGCTCCTGTAATGACGCAAACTTCCGTTATTTCCTTCTGTAACTTGATTGTTGAAAAAATCGCACATGCAATTAACTATATTATGTATTACAAATAATGTAAAATAATGTTGCTGAATGATAATGTATCATACATACGAAAAAATAACAGAATAATACAACTATGATCAAAATTGTCATTATTTTAAAATAAATAAAACGCATAGCCAATTTGAACAGTGGCTGTTAAATTGTTGACACAATTTCTCCATAAGACTACTGCGTAAAATAAGAAAATAATTGATACAATTGTAAACCAAGAATACAATACATGTAATTAATGCATTAACTATTATCATTTTAAGATCCTCAGAGTTGACTGCACCGTCCCGTAGTTACTGTCGAACATCGTTGACATTGTCCGCAGTCAATCGACTGTCATTTTTCAACGTCTTGGCGACTGACGTCACCAACGTCCTTGAAAATGTATTTTTTCTGTCTCTCTCTTACTTGTTTCTATTTCTCTATTATCCTTTCTTAATCTTTTAAGCTAATCAAAAAATATGCTGTGGCTTTCTGGAACTTTTCCCTTGATAGCCATAATCTTTTTCTACGTTTTAAACAGTTTCTCGTCTTACATTTGACAATTTTTTCCTATTGATCGATTTTCAAGACATTCCGACGACATAGTTTTAACGCGAGTATTTAATTAACATGTGACGTTTGAATTGTGATTGTTAATATAAATATGGTTTAAATGAAGTCACTTTTACTGACAACATCAAAGATATGGTACATGACGTTTTGGCGTATTTTGAAATCTAAATGTGCCATATTGTAAAATACACGCAGCATAAAGCGCCTCATGTCAAGGCGAATTTACGCACTGCGCCGGGTGTGCGTTACCATGGTGTTTGAATTCGCTGTTACGGACAAGCTATTTGCGTTATCTGATTAAATAAAGTATCAGTTTACAGGTATTGTTTTCCGATTAAGTTTGATATATAACAATAAGTGATAGGATGAAAATTCTTCAATTGCCAGTCACAGTCCGGTTTATTTTTGATCATCCCTCGTAGTACAGTAGATAAATATCGAACATAAAAGCACAATCAATTAATTAGCCTTAATTAAAGCTTACTCCGGGACTGACAAAAGAATTTTAGAATGGGTTTCACGACACGTGCAAACTTTTCTTAATGATGGACAAACTTCTATACCATCGGTAATTGACGCAATTATCAGAGCCCAACAACAATTATTTTTGGGTTTTTTTTGTTTCATTTTAAAGGTGTCGAAAACTAAACTTAATGAAACAAAAAAACATACTAAGACAATTGATGTTTCGTGGTTAAGATCCTCGCTTAGACCTAAAAAAAAATTGTTTTGTTCAGGTAACATGTTCTCAGGGAATAGGTAGGGTAGGTTGGATTTTTTTTTTTTTTTTTATTCAAGAATTTCAAGGACCGGGACGTCGATGTAGATATGGAAATTTCTGACATCCCTCCCGGGTGGCACAAATACATCCCTTCTATGTTTTCAAAAGACATTTTAGGTGTAACAATCTTCTGCCGTTTGGTGAAGATCACACACCGTTTTACAAATATTGACGATGTGATCCGCCATTTTGTAATTAAGAAGGGCAATAAAACCTGTACCATACCTCAATAATACGATATTTTCATCGATTTTTTTTTTTTAGACACGAAAAAAACGGTAGGGTCGGCGTATATTATTAGGTAGGGTCGGGTGACCCGAACAAAACAATTTTTTTTTAGGCCTTAATGTCATAAAATAACATATGCATTTTCGACTTCCATACAATTTTGAAAATGCCGTACGACTAGCCAATACAGTGTGTCCTTGTTAGTTGTACGTGACTCACATACGGCTAGAACATGGCACATGCTAAAACGCAGACGCTTATGCAGACAATATAGGATATATAGTAAAACGCAGACAATATAGATATAGAGTGTATTCACAAAACGCAGACAATATAGAAAAAGAAGGGGTAAATTACACCCTTCAAAGCTGTTTAGATTTGTAGTTTTAATATTTTATTTGATTTTTATACTTAGTCCATCTACAAAGTAATCACCAAATAGTTAAAGAAAAAACAATGTTATAAAGCATTTATAATTATTACACAAAAAAACAATGTGATGTAAAAATATAAATATAAATGTAATTAAAAAAAACAATTGTTTATCATATTATATCACTATATATGTTTATCACACACCCGTGCCGATTTTGCGACTCCGTAAATATGGTATTGCACGGCCGTGCATATATTTTGACGTAACGTCATTAGCGTTATACAAACATTATGTGTAAAGACGCGCTAAATGGTGCGTCAATGAAAAATGACTCTTTTTTCACTTTAAACGGTCTTAATTTTGGGTATGTGATAAATAGAATATTAAATTCGTGTAAGTTCATTACTGAATTTATAGCACTCGTTGAATAAAATAATATGCTCGCCAGAGGCTCGCATAATATAATTTTATTCAACTCGTGCAATAAATTCAGTATTGAACATACACTCATTCAATATCCTCTATATCTATATTGTCTGCGTTTCTTTGCAAGTACTATATACTCTATATCGTCTGCATTTTACTATATGTTCTATACTGTTAATAAAAGAAATACATGTCTGCAAAATTCATTTCACTATATATCTATATTGTCTGCGTTATATTTCTTTAATTAACAGTGCAGAACATGTAGTAAAATGCAGACGATATATAGTATATAGTAATTGCAAAGAAACGCAGACAATATAGATATATAGTGAAATGAATTTTGCAGACATGGCCTAATTATGTCATGCTTCATGATTGCATAAAGTTGTTGATGATTGTTTGAAATTGATTAGATTAGTGTCACTTCAGTGACTTCACATGTGCATAATTAATTGCCTATAGCCAAAGGGATTAGAGTTACCCCCACAGTTTGTCCCCTGTTGATAAGGAAAGTGTGACCACATCCTGTGTATTAGTATATTGCCACTTAATTTAAATGTGTGTGTCTCTTTGTTTCTGCAGAGAAACACATAATTTGATACAATTATGTTAAAAAAGTATGATTATTGAAAACTTCCAACCACTTTAAGTACTATATATCCTAATTTACAGTAGCATATGAAAATATAGATATAATAGAGAACATATTTGTTTAAGATTAAATTCATTTTGTAAAATGCAGACACTATAGATGGTGTACGGACATAATCCCCTTCGGACAAAATCCCCTTCATGTATTTTTGCATATCTGGACATAATCCCCTCCATGGGTGGACATAATCCCCTTCATGTGTGAAATTTTGAAGTGGACAAAATCCCCTTCATAAAATTGCTACCTAGGACAAAATCCCTCTCGGAGGAATTTTCGGTTTATAAAGTGGGTATGAGAGCTTAATGTATAAATAAGTAGAAAATATTTCAGCAGAAAAGCACATTCAATTAGCATTTTCTAATCACATTAAAATTGCTTTGTTAAAGCATTAATAACAATCAATTAAGTAGTGCAGTGATCTTGGTTTGATTAAATTATCACTTTTTCATCAATAGAAATTGTAACAATGGATAGTATTTTTTCAATTAGAATTATCAACTTATACATTCAATGAAACAATTATTGGCTAATAAAAATGTTTTTCATACTAATCAATTTAAACTTTTTGAGTTATAGGGCGGACAAGCTTTTTGAAGTCAAGGCCCCTGTGACCTTGACCTTTGACCTGGTGATCTCAAATTCAATAGGGGTCATCTACTAATCATGACTAACCTCCATGCCAAATATGAAGACTGTGGGTCAAAGGAATCTTAAGTTATTTGGCGGACAAGCTTTTTGAAGTCAAGGCCCCTGTGACCTTTGACCTGGTGACCTCAAAATCAATAGGGGTCATCTAGTAATCATGACTAACCTCAATGCCAAATATGAAGACTATGGGTCAAAGGAATCTTAAGTTATATGGCGGACAAGCTTTTTGAAGTCAAGGCCCCTGTGACCTTGACCTTTGACCTGATGACCTCAAAATTAATAGGGGTCATCTACAAATCATGACTAACCTCCATGCCAAATATGAAGACTATGGGTCAAAGGAATCTTAAGTTATTGGGCGGACAAGCTTTCTGAAGTCAAGGCCCCTGTGACCTTGACCTTTGACCTGGTGACCTCAAAATCAATAGGGGTCATCTACTAATCATGACTAACCTCCATGCCAAATATGACGACTGTAGGTCAAAGGAATCTTAAGTTGTTGGGCGGACAAGCTTTTTGAAGTCAAGGCCCCTGTGACCTTGACCTTTGACCTTGTGACCTCAAAATCAATAGGGGTCATCTACTAATCATGACTAACCTTCATGCCAAATATGACGACTGTAGGTCAAAGGAATCTTAAGTTATTGGGTGAACAAGCTTTTTGAAGTCAAGGCCCCTGCAGACAATATGAAACATATAGCAAAACGCAGACAATATAGATATATAGAAAAATGCAGACACTATAGATATATAGCACAACTTTTGATAAATGCAGACAATATGAAACATATAGTAAAACGCAGACAAGATAGATATATAGAAAAATGCAGACACTATAGATATATAGTACAACTTTTGATAAATGCAGACAATATGAAACATATAGTAAAACGCAGACAATATAGATATATAGTAAATGCAGACAACATGAAACAATTTATAGTAAAACGCAGACAATATAGATATATAGTGAAATGCAGACACTATAGATATATAGTAAAACTTTTGATAAATGCAGACAATATGTAGCATATAGTAAAACGCAGACAATATAGATATATAGAAAAATGCAGACACTATAGATATATAGTACAACTTTTGATAAATGCAGACAATATGAAACATATAGTAAAACGCAGACAATATAGATATATAGAAAAATGCAGACACTATAGATATATAGTACAACTTTTGATAAATGCAGACAATATGAAACATATAGTAAAACGCAGACAATATAGATATATAGTAAATGCAGACAACATGAAACATATAGTAAAATGCAGACACTATAGATATAATAGAGAACATATTTGTTTAAGATTTAATTCATTTTGTAAAATGCAGACACTATAGATATATAGTACAACTTTTGATAAATGCAGACAATATGAAACATATAGTAAAACGCATTCAATATGGATATATTGAAAAATGCAGACACTATAGATATATAGTACAACTTTTGATAAATGCAGACAATATGAAACATATAGTAAAACGCAGACAATATAGATATATAGTAAATGCAGACAACATGAAACATATAGTAAAATGCAGACACTATAGATATAATAGAGAACATATTTGTTTAAGATTTAATTCATTTTGTAAAATGCAGACACTATAGATATATAGTACAACTTTTGATAAATGCAGACAATATGAAACAATTTATAGTTAAAACGCAGACAATATAGATATATAGTAAAATGCAGACACTATAGATATATAGTAAAACTTTTGATAAATGCAGACAATATGTAGCATATAGTAAAACGCAGACAATATAGATATATAGTAAATGCAGACAACATGAAATATATAGTAAAATGCAGACACTATAGATATAATAGAGAACATATTTGTTTAAGATTTAATTCCTTTTGTAAAATGCAGACACTATAGATATATAGTACAACTTTTGATAAATGCAGACAATATGAAACAATTTATAGTAAAACGCAGACAATATAGATATATAGTAAAATGCAGACACTATAGATATATAGTAAAACTTTTGGTAAATTCAGACAATATGTAGCATATAGTAAAACGCAGACAATATAGATATATAGTAAATGCAGACAATATGAAACATATAGTAAAACGCAGACAATATAGATATATAGTAAATGCAGACAACATGAAACATATAGTAAAATGCAGACACTATAGATATAATAGAGAACATATTTGTTTAAGATTTAATTCATTTTGTAAAATGCAGACACTATAGATATATAGTACAACTTTTGATAAATGCAGACAATATGAATCATATAGTAAAATGCAGACAATATAGATATATAGAAAAATGCAGACACTATAGATATATAGTACAACTTTTGATAAATGCAGACAATATGTAGCATATAGTAAAACGCAGACAATATAGATATATAGTAAATGCAGACAATATGAAACATATAGTAAAATGCAGACACTATAGATATAATAGAGAACATATTTGTTTAAGATTAAATTCATTTTGTAAAATGCAGACACTATAGATATATAGTACAACTTTTGATAAATGCTGACAATATGAAACATATAGTAAAACGCAGACAATATAGATATATAGTAAATGCAGACAACATGAAACATATAGTAAATGCAGACAATATGAAACATATAGTAAAACGCAGACAATATAGATATATAGTAAAATGCAGACACTATAGATATATAGTACAACTTTTGATAAATGCAGACAATATGTAGCATATAGTAAAACGCAGACAATATAGATATATAGTAAATGCAGACAATATGAAACATATAGCAGTGATTTTTTTTCCAATTTTCAAAACAACCTGTGACTTTCTGAAGGGGAAAATATAGCGCGATAAATCAGAAAAGGGGAAAATCAAAATCCAGCAACTGAGAATGGAATTTACCCACACATTTTATAAAAAAATTAATTTCAATTCAATTTAACATGCATTGCCATTGTACATAACAGAGGCTAAAGGGACAGCTTTCTGTCTTCTAGCTGACATAATAAGTCAGATGCTGTTAAGTAATGGTTCTGGTGAAGAAGTGCACAGGGTATTACAGGGGAAAATATTAGCTTTTTTAGGGGAAAATATACCTATTTTGATCTGGGGGAAACAGCCTTTATTCGGCTGTAAAATACAGGGGGAAAAATCACTGTATAGTTAAATGCAGACACTATAGATATAATAGAGAACATATTTGTTTAAGATTAAATTCATTTTGTAAAATGCAGACACTATAGATATACTGGTTGGGGAGATAACTTCGGCTGGTTGATAAACTCGGCTTTTTGTAATTAAATCGAGTTATCGAAATTTTTAATCTAATCAAGCTCACCATCTCATACTATCGCTGGAGTTCGACAATATCTGGGAATTTTGTCAAGTTTGGTAAGATATTTAAAAAATTACACAGACTTTTACCTGTTTGTTTACAAAACATGCCTATAAAAAGTATGGGAATCCCATTCTTGTGCGCATGTGCAGCAGATGCTCATTTTGAGGCCTGCACAGGGGTACTTTTATATATTGACCGACTACCGGTAAAGCAGACGACGTTTACGCATACATTTTGTAAATGAAATTCAGACTCACTTTTTTCTTGCTAACTCAGAAAAAAGGCTGATTACACAGTGGAATGGATTGAAAGACTGATGTTCCTTTTATATGTTATTGTGTAGGTTGAATACCACTAAATTAATTTCTTCTGCACTCTGTTAAGCTAAGCAAATATAAATTTGAATTAACTACATATTTCGTTATACGTTAATAAATGATAATGCATGTGTTTTTACGTAAAAATGATTTATATGTTACATAGTACGTTGCATATAAATATCGTGTTATCATAGATATTGATTAATTTATACTAATGTAATGCTCAACAATTTTGGTAACAAATATTTTTTATTTGACATAAATGAACAGCAAAGAAATAATAAAATGTCTAAAAATGTTATTTTACGTTTTAACTTACTCATTTAAGAAGAAAAACAAAGAGCCGGAATTATCTACTCGCGCGCGTTAAAAATATCCTTTTTATGTACCTCTTCCAGGGCCTCTCAAAACTACCCGTTATGTTTCTAAATATAACTTTTATGGTGATACTGGAAAATCGAAGACCTGAAGTTTATTATGGTGCAAGATTCATCAGAATAGGTAAACAAATAAATGAAATATGCCCCCAAAACACTGATTTTCAGCCGAGTTTATCTCCCAAACCAGTATAGTACAACTTTTGATAACTGCAGAAACATATAGTAAATCGCAGACAATATAGATATATAGTAAAATGCAGACACTATAGATATATAGTACAGTGTAGTAGGAGACAGCCAAAAAGTATTAGCCATTAATATATTACTTTCTTGTCCACATTTCTTTTATGTTACAAATTATGCAAAGTTAGTATTAAATATTTTATTTCAAATTAATTTAATTAAAATCTAACATAGAATAAAAAAAACCCTTTCTTATATCACTATTTATATATTTATTGTTGATTATTATGATACTAATAAAACATTTAAATAAAAACATTTCTAATCTCTAATTAAAATGTTATTTTTGTATCAAATAATAATTCTTATAAATCTCTTATTTTATAAAGTTAATCTGAAAAAAAAGTGGTGACAAGCTGTTAAGAGTCTAATTCACACCTTCTATTTCTATATCGTCTGCGTTTTGTGAAAACACTCTATATCTATATTGTCTGCGTTTTACTATATATTCTATATTGTCTGCGTTTTACTATATATTCTATATTGTCTGCGTTTTACTATATATTCTATATTGTCTGCATAAGCGTCTGCGTTTTAGACCGGCCCCTTGTTCGGACGAAAGTGAGCGAGAGGAACCAAAAGTGACTTTATAAAGTTATTAAATATATAGGGTTTTAATTAAATTTTATATAATTATGTAAACGTATATTATAAAAAAATGAATAATATTTTATTAAAAATGAAACTTAAAAAACATTATTAAAATAATATATGTTGTGTTGAAATTAAGTTACAAGAGCGTTCAGTTACAGATGGTTTGGTATTAATTTTCAATATACCATCTGCATCCAGGCCACACCACGTGGAGGAACTCTTTCATGGCCCTTTTTTTTCAAATTCGAATAATTTTGATTTTTGTTCAAGTTTATAATTATTTTAATGGTAACAATTTAACAATTTTATCAAAAGAGGATTTTTTTTCACGATGATGCGAATAGTCAAAAAGACAGAGAATGTAGAGAGAAAGATGGATTTTTAATGTTTAATATTAATATACTGTACACTGACTTTGAAGTTTTCTCTTATCTCCATTAAACAATGGGACTTGTAATAATTGTGTCGCTAATAAGTACAGGTGCGAGGAAATTATCTTCTGTCGGTAGCAACATCATACACGTTGGATTAACGCGTGATTACTGTCAATTAAAGTGGGTGCGAAAACGTTATTACAACACGTGTTTGCACTTAACCAAATATACAGTCATTGTTGTTTTTTGTATGTTAATTATTGCTCTGAACAATACTTGTAACATTGATTTTGCCCTGGCGATTAAATCATCATAGTGATTATTTATGAAAAGAAATATAATAAGTTGCTAATAATATACGTCTACAAACAGCAATTTTACTGTAATATTCTATTAAAACGGTACAATTCAAATTTTAAAAGTCACTTTCGCTCACTTTCGCTCACTTTCGTCAAAAATCTCACTTTCGTATTTTAGGCATACCGTATAATAATACCACATAATAGTTCAGTTTGTTGTTTTATACAAATAGAAAGATTCTGTTTATATCATATGTTTAACCTGGGACAAAAAAAAATGTTTTTGAAGTCCCAGATTAAATGTCACTAAATAGAAATGATAATATTTATTACATGTCAGTTATACCATAATTTGTAAAGCCACGGATTTAAATTACAAGGAATGGACACTCCCATTTAACACTTTATAAATGCTTAAATATCTTGTCATGCACCCGATAAAAGTACAGCGATCGATATTTTACTGGCGCTAAGCATAAATGCCCGTTCTCAACGGATACCTACTTTACAAAATACCATATATATATATATATAGCTTTTCTTTTTATTATCGAATTTTGGAATTTTAAAGTTTATTTTGAAAAAAAAAAACTTGTTTAATACAAATATCTATTTAATTTTTTAAAGATACAATTAAAAAAATTAACTTGACGAAATACGTGGTAAATTAACTTTTTTATATAAAAAGCAGGTACATGTACTTGAAATTTATTATTACGGTAACACCGTAACACAAGTTTTCAATTTCAAAATAAAAAAAGAATAATATAAGTTAATAAAAATAATATTACTTTTCATGTTCAAACCATAAATTGTAAAACAAATGTCCATTTCGTATGGGATAAGTTTATGTCGCGAAATGGAATCCATTTCGCATTCTATTACAACCCCTTTATTAGTTGATACTCGTATCCTGAAATATTCGGTTCTCGATAATGTAACAATAAAATGCAAAAACAAGAAATGGAAAAAAAACTCACCTTTATTCTAAATACATCATTGAATCCATAAATATATTCTCTTTAAGTTTTTTAATTGTTAACAATCAATGAAATAACGAATAAAAAATATTTTCAAAAAATATAACAACGGTCAAAAAAAGGATTTCCAAAATGGCGTCTTGAATTCTCGATAACTCGAGATAAATCTCAAAACGAGGCTGTATTAAGTATGGTGGCCCAGTGTTGACATGCTATAAACAACAGTTGCAGTAGAACACTGTATTCTTTCTCACAACACGGACTGGAGAGCAGTATTTAAGGTGAACCCAATGGGAACAAGTAGCATTATCACACTGTGCCCAGTGGGTGAATTCTATTGCACCATGGGAATGCTTGTCTACATAATATTGATGACATTGGCAACACTTATCTTCATCAGGTATTTCTGATTCATTTTCACTATCAGAGAGGTCTGATTTTTCAGAAAGTTCAATGTTTTGTTTGGATGGACCTGGCTTTTGTTTATCATTTATTTGAAGATTGAAGCTGGTGGCTGAATTCTTTTTGTTCTTAGGAGTTTTAGTTTTTTTCTTTTTAGGATCATTTGAACTAATTTTACTGTTACTTTCATCAATGTATTTTTTCATTTTTTCTACAGTTTCACCTTCCAATGCTTTTCCACCAACAATACTATTAATGCTTTTACGTTTTTCTTCATGATTTTTATATGTACATCACCACCTTTCTTATCAAAAAAGTTATTTTCTGCTGTTTCAGATTTTTTGTGATCTCCTGATGCTGTCACTTCATCATCAACTATGTAAAGTTCAGATGGTTTGATTTTTACTTTTTAAAAGTTCAACCATAGAGGACGAGTTCTTGAATGGATAAATGCCTGCCTTATTGAAAGAAGCTTGTAAATTTAAAGGACTTAGAGCAAATGAGTACGCCTTGCAAGCAAGTGAGCAGACATCATAACGAGTGACAACTCTGTGATGTGTTCTAGCAAATTTAGAACATTCTTGAGCATATTTCAGTTGCAGGGGACCAAAACATCCAATGTCCATAGGCTGGAGGATATGAGAGGTGTGTGGTGGCAAGACAAACAGAACAATATTTTGCTGTTTAGCCCATTCAACAAGATCTACTGATATGTGACTACGATGACCATCATACAGTATAAGAATTGTGTCATCTGATCTTCCCTGGCAAAACTTCATAAAATGATTTTGCAATAATCTTTAAAAACAACACTATTTGACCAACCACTTGGTGTCATGATACCATCAGCACCAGGACTTTTTCCTTCCAAGAGACCATCTAACATTCGGACACCAGGGAAAACAAAATATGGAGGGATTTGCATTCCAGCTGCATTACCAGCCCCTATTATAGTGACAGTTTTACCACGCTCAGACATGATAACTTGTGCCTTACAATCTTTTCCACTTACAACACTAGGGGGTTTATATTCAGTATTTATTCCCTTTTCATCAATGTTATAGATAAGGTGCGGTTTGTCAAATAAATCATATTTTCGTAAAATTCTTTCAAGTTCATTAAAGTATTTAGTGACAGATTCTTCACTGGCACATTTAGCACGTTGTTCAGACAGACTTGAAGGACGGACAACATTAAGTTCTGGCCACCTTTTTATGAAGTTATAAAACCAATTAAGTGTGAATGGCTGATCATCTTTCCTCTTGCCTAAAGAAACAGCATAATCAGAGGCTAAATTGATACTTCAGCCCTCGTGTAACCATATCCAACAGAAGCAAGATCTTTTAAGTGTTCACACAATTTAGCTTCTTCATCTAAAGAAAGCACAGGGCAGGGTCCTGATTTGACACAATCAATTGATATTCTATTATCAACCCGGTCTCTCAAAGTAGTAAGAGGAACTCCATTTAGCTTTGCAGCTCTATATACTGGAATTCCTTCATCTTTCACCATTTTATAAGCTGATGTCATAGCAGTTGGTGACCATAGCCGTAGTCTTGACCTATCTGCAGGTTGAGTAAGCTGAAATGAACCAGAATAAACAATCTTTTAATGCATATTTTGGCTTATTTTGAATACCACATATATTAAACATGAATAAATAACAAAATGTGTTCATTTCCTTTATTAGATGGTCTTAACATCAACTTAGATTCAATACAGATTATGTCCAGTCTGTATTTAACTATTGCAATTAATAAGATCTATGGCCCTGATTTGCTTCCGTATTTTATTTTTTTGACAGGTGCTAGTGACGTATCACTTGGTCTATTTTAGAACTAATGTTGATTTGCTTGCGTCATCCATCGGCTGCTGTCAGAGGCTTGCAGATAAATTAAAATGGAGGATTGTATAAAACAGAAAAAAAGCATTAGTGAAAACTGTATAAAATTGATGATTTGTAAATAAAAGAGTAAGTTTACCTTTATCCTGAACATTTTTACCGTGAAAACAGTTTTTATTGAAGCAGCTGAATACACAGTGTTGACTTGGAGGTTTCCTTGTCAAATGACGTCAAACTCGTGAAAAAAACACGCGATTATTTACTCTATCGGGAATTCCATTATATCGAGAACTGAATATCTGAGGATATTGATAATACGCGGAAAGTCCGAGCGGGGCCGAAGGCCCCGCGAGGGCTGTAGCGCTCTTAGATAACATGTATGACGCGTATCAATTCAAAAGAAATCAAATTAAAAGTTAATGAAAAATTCAAAAAAATATATATCCCAAACCTAATGAGCTGCGAAAAAATCCTTAGTTAGCGGGCGCCGCCATTTTGAAATCTATGTTGTACAACGCTTGACAAGCGCCTCTTGTAAAACGCTTTACAAGCGCCTCAATGGCTGAATATTTAGACTGGTTTAAATGTTATGAATAGCGGGCGCTTTTTGATTTTCATTCCGAAAAGCGTGTAAACTACACTGATTTTTTATCATTAAACGGCCCAGTCGTCTGCTTTTTTATCGCTGTCGTCTCAACAGGCTGAACGGTACTATTTTGGCATAATTACATTTTCCTATTTAAAGTCCTAGAATTATATTTACTTTTGCATATTTGGACTACCACAAATTTTACATGTTTCTTTTTGTACATTTAAATATATTTTAACATTTTTAATTAAGTTACTTATGCAAGTTTATGCAATAACTTGAGCTAGTCCTACTGGACTATACTGTATACAACTATACCAGTTCTAAATATGTTTAAGTGAAATTCCAAGCATATTTTCACTTGATTTCAATTGATTTTTCTGAAGAAAAAAAAATCATAAAAATTATATAGACTCTACCAGATCTTATGCATTATTTTCACACTTAATAATTGTCTACATTCAGCAAGCATACTGGTAAATAACTATGTCTATTTTCAACAAGCATAATTATTGGCTGGACAACAATATTGTAGGAAATCAATTCCAAGAACTTCAAACAAAAAAAGTTAAACATTCAAATGAAATATACCAAGAAAACAATTATTGTACAGAAGTAAATAATGATTAACAGGCTTTTACACAGATATATTTACTCTCTCCAAATCAATCTGAGCATTTACATATGCAGAATGATAATTACAATGACCATAATTATTGTCTGAACAACAATGTCAACCACTAACTGATACACTTTCACAAATATAAATATCAGAGAAAATATACTTTCCATTATATCTCCAACAACACATTTCATCACATTCAATTATTTTTCAATTAAACAACTGTTTCTTACACATCTATGGACAAAACTAGATAATTTAAAAGGGACTAATAACAGAAGATTTTTTGGTGGGTGGTATGTCAACCACTAACTGATACACTTTCACAAATATAAATATCACATGAAATAAACTTACAATTGTATATGTACTTTCACCAATACATTCAATTACTAGTATTCATGTATTTTTCTAAATCTACATTAAACATATTTTCATCATTTCGTCTACACCTTTCTCTCAACATTTTTTGTCATAATGATTTTTTAATTGATGACATGTTTATTATTTCTATGTTTCTTTTCAAAATATTCCATGACATTAAATGTCATCATGACATTTCACCACTGATTAAAAGAATCTGTCTAAATTTAGAATTTAACACCATGAATAGCTACAAAACTGTATATCAACTATTTATTTAGACACTAATAAAAAGAATTTAAAGTCCTACCCATATGTTGCTCATTTTGAATATTATCAATGTATTTTTTTCTTACTAGCATGCTTTTATTACTTAATCACGTGTATATATATGTAATTCAAACATTCATGTTATTAATTCATATTGCATATTTCTTTTATGATTATTAAGCTAAATTTTATCATCAATTATTCACATTTGTAATCAATACTTTTAACATTTATTGATCACAGTTCTTGGAATTGGTTAATAGTTTGTCAAATTTTCTTTAAATATTGTCATATAAATACATTTTAATATATTTAAACTATGTAGTTTTTTTTCACATGAAACAGTGAAAAACTTTTTCTGTTTTGTTCTTTTCACAGATGAATCATCTGATATTTGCAACTGACTCAAGAGGGCGTATCATATAAACATTTGTATGATGGTGTTCATGCAGATGAACATCTAAAGAGAAATGGTTCACATTTCTTTGTCATTCTGTAGAAAATGATTTAAGGTCTTGGGACTTTAAACAATAAAAAACATTCCTGTTACACAGTACTTAAATACATAAGGACAATCATCAAAATTTCAATTTAAATTTGCTTTAATTTTGCTTACATAACTGAACGTCTTTTAATGTTAATAAATATTCTGTAGTGTGGGACATGTCAGTCTCTAACCAACAGAAACATTTAATTGAAAAGTATAAATCTATCGTTATTAAATACCAGCTATATATAAATACCAGCTATATTCAATAATTATACGGGGAAGTCAAAGACCGGGCCCGCAAAGCTGTTCCGGGCTTTGGCTTGCCCGGCTATTGACTACACGTGTATATTTAAAAGTAAATCAAATAAAAAACAATTAAAAAATATATAGAATTCTATACCTATCAATGAAATTTTCAGTGTCACTTTAGTCGGGCGCCGCCATTTACAATGTAACTTAATGATAATAGGCGAAGTATTCCGATAACGGAACAAATCTCAACTTTTCGGATAAATGATAATCGTCGAGTATTCCGAGTGAAAACGTAAGCGGTGCATGTAATACCGAATGACACCTTCAAAACGGAAAGAATGAAAGGAATTTTTCATTATTACCATTACATTGTGTTAGATAATGTAAATATTCAAAATATATACATGTATTTGTTTACTATATATACATGTTTTTTTTGTTGTTTTTTTTTTCTTTAATTTTTTAAATGTTGATAAATGTTCTGAAATGTGGGACATGTCAGTCTCTAACCACCAGAAACATTTCTTAAACAAAAAAAGTATAATTCAATTTTCAAGGTTTATTATCTTTAAACACCAGAATATTTAAAAATGAAACAAAAATTTTAAAATCACATAATTTTGATCAGAGGTAGTGTTGAACATTATCAATATAATTCAGTTAGATAATTTCTTTGATACTGCATAATTTACATGAAGATCTACATGACTTTCCGCGCCATAGGTAGCACCTAATTTCATATTACTTTTAGGGTAAAGATAAAACGGTAAATTCAATATCACTACGAGTTGAATACTTAAAAGATTATTTTTCTTCATTTAGGATATTAAAGCATTCTTGTGCCCTATACATAGGTTTAAAAAAATGTGCTCTTGCGTAAAATGACTCGATTAAATCTTAGGTTACTATATATTTATTATTTTAGAATCAAGCACATACTTCTGTTCATGCAGACGTTTGAAAACTGCAAGCGTTTTGTTTATCATCGCGAAAATGAACAACGTGCGAGGAAAGAACACAAGAAGAAAACATCTAAGTAAAAATAAGAAAAAGTCTTGGAGAAAAGTAGACACCAACGATGTGGAAGAATTTTTAGAAGACGAAAGACTTCAAGAAAGAACAGGGTATTGAATTGTCATTGATTGATTTTCTTAATTTGTAGACACAGCCACTTGGAATGACAGACTATTCTCTCCCTTACCAGTTCCTACTGACGGTTCTTTCCCAAACTGTTTCCTCCCCTGACGGTTTTCTCCCAAATTTGAATTATGCAGACAGTTCTCCCCCAATTTTTTATAAGATCATTTTAGTTTTGACTTAATCTAATATGAAAAAGGCAAAGCCTCAGAGCGAGCTCGATTTTCTTTTACCGTAAAATACTTAAATAGTTTAAAATAATCGTTCATTTTTATTTTACATTTTCCGTTTTAAAATTGTCATTCGGTATTTTATACACTGCTTCCGTTTATTCTGGTTCCCCCTTTCTATTATGGTTCCCGTATAAGTTGCGCAGGACACCAGTCTACGCTTCCGTTTTCAATCAGAGTACATCGGCTTTTATTGTTATCTTGTAATTCGAAAAGTTGCGATGTGTCAATTCGGTACTTCGGATGAAAGTTTTCAAAACCATTACTATCTAGCAGCTCGTGTTACAGTAAAGCTCGCTTTGTGAGCAGGCCCTTTGGGCCAGCTCGTCGAACTCGCTAATAATATTTCTTAATGAAGATTAATATGAAATTAGGTGCTACCTATGGCGCGGAAAGTTCTTATGAACTATGGTTTGAGCATAACATGATGTTTATTGTACATGTAAACCAGATCTTTCTTGCAGGTATTTTGTACTGTAAACAAAACAAATAAATTGGTGGTGTTCAACCTATCGTGGGAGCGCTCAGAATATTCCGACAATCTCCGAACGTAAAGGGGGACCACTGCGCACGCGTCGGCGTTTGGAAAATCCTGTCCGCCATTTTTTGTAAATCTCTAATCACAGTTGTTGTTTTAACGTTATTTTTAATGTGCTAATTTATCAAAAAGGATATGTAAAGTAACTTTTTATATTTATAATCGTTACTATAGTTCTTATCAATTAAATGAATGTTTACTTTCTGATTTTGCACATCATTCTCTCACCGGAAGTGTTATTTAGCAGACGCTAGCAATAGTCTAAATTATGTAGACGCTCATTAAAAGGGCTCTAATATCTATATTCAGCTCAAAAGGATTTCAAAATGGCGGCGCCCAGTTAACTAAGGATTTTTTCACAGCTCATTAGGTATAGGATATATTTTTTGAAATTTTCATTTACTTTTAATTTGATTTCATTTGAATTTATACGCGTCATACATGTTATCTAAGAGCGCTACAGCCCTCGCGGGGCCTTCGGCCCCGCTCGGACTTTCCGCGTATTAAAAGAATGTGTTTGATATTAAGTTATGTTTTATATTAAGACATTGTTTTATGTTGATCAGCTGAAAAGTGCCTGTAAATTGAACACATTTTGCAGGTATTTTAATCCTAGCAACACCTTCATTGTGAGAGATTAAGATTATTTGACAGTGATTGATGTACACCTGTAATTATAATTCAGCTATTTTAATCTAATCAACACCTTGATTCTTGAGTAATGAATTAACAAACACCTCAGTTATCTCTGACAGCAAACTTAACACACATGTGTATTGAACTCCTTTCGTGAAAGAAAAATTTGGGTGTAGTATCATCATACATGATGAACTTGAACTGACCCTATCTATAATGCTTGTTTGCGCATGCTCAGTATTTCTAGTAAATTTCTAAGATCACATGTTAAGGGTTTACAGAATAAATTTATATCTGGTGCTGAACACTAGTTGTGTTTTATTTTACTTCATTGTATCAACGCACTTGATTTAATTTCAATTAATTATTGTTCATTAATAAAAGAACATTACAACATTGGGAAAAATTGCAGGACTGAAATTTTGCAGTGATTAAATGGATGCAAATAATTACTGTCTATGACGGTGAAGAAGCGCTTATTTTCAAAGATTTTAGAATTTTTATTCAATATTTTTATTTTGTAACTTTCAATTGGGAATTTTTTCCTGTGGATTGGGAAAATAATATATTATTATCAATGGGGAATATGACCCAATAACGGCTATAAACGGACAAAAGTTTTCAAAACCACCACTATCTAGCAGGTGCTCGTGTTACTTAAAGCTCGCTTGCAAGCAGGCCCTTCAGGCCAGCTCTTGGAGCTCGCTATAAAAATCAAAAAATGTTTATTGTCTTGCCTTTCAAGATTTATTCAAAAGTTTATTCAATTTTCTTTGAATATCATGCTCAATCATTAGTCCTTCATTGAAAGACATGGCATTTTCTTTAATTTTTTTTTATAATCACCCCTATGCGTAGTACACACCAATATGGAGGCTGTTTACACAATTTTTACACCTGCTTGTGTAAAGTTGAATAAGTTGTTTTTGAGAAGAAAAATACATATTTGTGGTAAGATTATGAATACCAAGCACTATTTTTAACATTTTACATGAGGAGTTTGAATGATTGTGCATGTTTATTGTTTTTCATTTTGCTATGGACTTTTAAATAAATATCTTCAGACGTTAAAGCAGATTTGACCAAAGTAAAAAATAGCTTCAAATCTGCCGTTAACATCTAAATATTTGGACTAGCTCAATCATTATTAAAAACTTTCAAACAATGTAGTTATTATTTAAAATAAAATACCAGTGTTTTTTTTTCACTTTTGGGGGAATGGGGTCGGTGCCCTTTGGAGGGGGAAAAATGCAATAGTAGGGGGAATTTCACTTGTTTATGTATTTTATATTGTTTTCTTTCTGGTAGAAAAGGGGAGCAACTCTTGCAACACAAGTTTAAGATACGTTGCTTTTTCTTAATATACGGATCTAAAATATTGACGCATCGCATGTTAAAGTTGTTGGGATGCTGGGAGTAGCTCCCCTTGCCTACCTGAGAACAATTTGTAAACAACAACAGTATGTCTTACAGGCATAAAATAGAACATTTATCGGCAGTAAGATGCTAAAAAAATGTTGTTCATTGCAGGCAAATTCGGGCTACCGTATAGGGGGAAATTGAGGGGGAAAAAAACATACTATTTTGAGGGGGAATGGGGCCGAATTTCGCCAGATATTTTGGTGAAGAAAACCACTGACATGTGTCTTTGTCCCGACATGTCGTCTTGATGTGGTAGACATTTATGCCAAGTTATTTTAAAAAATCCTTCCATGCATGACAAAGTTAAAGCCTGGACACGAATGTGTGAACCTATAAACATTAATTGTGATAAAGTGAACTTCAAAATGGTAGTGTATATTGTTGGGGTTTTGTGATTGGATAAGTTTTTACTTTTTAATGGCCCTTTGTTTTGTCCATAAAATTTAATTATAAGTGTAATATATCCTTTTAATCACAACAAACTTAATTTAGTTATAAAACAGAAACTATCTAGGTTGTTGCATGTCTGCCAGCTCATCTGCCTGCTTTTGGGTCCTGTAGAGTCAAGGTCAAGGTCATTGTTGCTAAAAATAGAAAATCTGTTTCCAGTCAGGAAATAGAAAATAGGTTTCAAGTCAATAACTAGTTTGGAATAAGATATTTTTATGAAATTTGGTGTAAAGCAAGTTTTTATAAAGACCTCACTTGGGATGGATTTTGGCCCCCTAGGGTCAAGGTTACAGTTACTTAAAATAGAAAATTTATTATTCTTGATTTTCATTGCACATAGTTACATTGTTTGTTGCTTGTATTTGTATTTCAACTACAACATATTTGTCTACAATGGTGATAATTGATAACCTGGTTTCGTGGCATTGCCATGTTTCTTGTTATTCCTTTTGTCCAAATTGACCTCTTTCAGACATTTCCCATTTCCCAGTATCTTTCCCATTTCCTATCCCTCCCCCCACCCATGCCTCATTCCTTGATTTACAGAATAACTTGCAAAGAAGAAAAGCTCACCCTTTCTTGTGGGCAAGGTAAATTGGATTCTGGCAAGTTGAACTTCTATGTTGTCTGTCTGAAGGGGCAAGTTCTTGATCAAAAAGATTGTGAAGAACTGGAGTAGCTGTACTTGTTCCCATATTCAAAGCATGAATAACGATATCTAAAGCTCACCAATGCCAAAAATATATTCTTACACTTTTACAGGTGTAACCTTTATCTATTGCAAGATGCATTTCATAGTTGGAGGGAAAAAAAAGCTTGAGAAGTCTTCTACCTTTGTATGGAGTTAGGGGTCAGTTAGGTCAAGGTCATCAATGCTTTTTAGTCCCCTACCGGTTTAACCGGAGGGGACTTTAGGTTTACCCTCCGTCTGTCTATCTGTCTGTCTGTCAGTCCGTCCGTCCACAAAACTGGATCCCGCGATTAAGCCGCAAAAAGTACTTTAAATATTTTTATGAAACTTGATATATGGATAAATGGCAGTATGGAGATTATGCACATCTTTTTCTTTTCAAATTCTGGTTGCTATGGCAACAAATAGACTGAAAATATGGCAAATTTAACACATAAACTGGATCCATTGATAACTCAAAAAGTACTGAAAATGTTCTTATGAAACTTGAAATATGGATAAATGGCAGTCTGGAAATTATGCACATTTTTTCTTTTCTTCCTATGTTGAAAATTCTGGTTGCTATGGCAACAAATAGACTGAATTTCAAGATTCCTGATTTGAATTTTTACGCTTTTTCACTAGAAGTTCTTAATTTCTTAAGGTGTTTACTTCAAACTTTAAATATAAGTTTCTGGTCATCAACCACATCATATGTGACAAGGTTAACAACTCTAGCACAAAATTTATCAGAATTACCTCCCTTGAACTTAGAATTTTTATGAAAAAAATGTTGTCTTTTTTAAATAACTTCGTTATTTCTTAATGTATCTACTTCAAACTTCATATATATGTTTCTTATTATCACTCAACTTTTGTGAGAAGGTTAGATACTCTAGCAAGACTATTTTCAGAATTATGTCCCCCTTGAACTTAGATTTTTTTTGAGATATTGGTATTTTTTACTCCAACTTCTTAATTCCTTGTATAATTTTTACTTTAAAATCCCACATCGTAATACTATGGCAAGGTTTATGAATCTAGAGTCCATATTTCCGGAATTATCTCCTCCTTAAACTTTGAATTTTTCTTGTTCATTCTTTTACTTTCTTATTTCTTCATGGATTTTCTTCAAATTCAAAAATAAACATTTATTATCAACACCTACATTATATATATATATATATATTTTTAAATTTTCATCTTTGTTACTTACTATACATAATAGTTAATGCTATATTTGAAAATTGTTATTTTTTTACTTATCTTCTTTGTGACTATAAATGGTATCTTTAAACTTAAAGTAAAACTCACATCATATATGACAATGTTCATAAATCTAGCATCTTTATTTCAAGATGTTTAAAAAAAATAACTTTAATAAGAGTCTCCTTCAGTCAGTCTTTTCATAAAAACTGTTTCCTGAGATCACTTTTAAAGATTTTTCCCAACAAATTTACTTAAAATAGAGAAAAGTTGAAACATTAGTTATACTTATTCATCCTGAGAAAATTGAACCTTTTGATTATCTGTTGTATAAACATAATTTCCTTACTAGGCAGGGATACTTAACATATTACTATGATATAGACAAACTTAGAACTCAAAAGATTTAAGTTCATTCATGTCATTCATTCACTGGTAAAATTGAATGGTCAATGCCCATCAGAATGTTGCTAGGGTTCTAACCAGTAGGGGACTTATGGATTGCTTTCAATACTATGATAATTGCTTGTTAAAAAATAATTTGTCTTGTCATACTTTAGCCCTTAGAGCCTTCATATTTGGTAGTAAGGTAACTTACATGGTCTTCTTTCTTAGGATTGAGTTAGGGGTCAGTAGGTTAAGGTCAAGGGTGCCAAAAATAGATTTCTACACATTTGCTTATACAGCCTTTATTTATAGACTGATGTGTCTTATATTTGGAAGGAAGATAACTTGCATGGTCTTCTTCCTTTGGATTGGATAGTCAGTGAGTCAAGAGTGCCAGAAATAGATTTCTACACATTTGCTTATACAGCCTGATGTTTTTCATATTTCAAATTTGGAAAGAACATACTTGGATGGTCCAGTGTTGGAAGTCACATGTACAAAGTCATTATTTTTTTACACTTCTTATACAGCCTGTTTTCACTATACAGCCTTTTTTCACTAATATTTCATATTTGAAAGGAACATACATCAGTTTGTCCTGTTTGGGCGGAGTTTGGTGTTACTGGGTTTAAGGTCAAGATCTTGCATTTATATATTTGATAAACTTTTATTGGCAAGTTGAATATTTTTCAACTTCATCAAATAGCAATGACATGCCAACTTACATTTTTCACAAAGGTCATGATTCTGTCAAAGTTATATAACTGAGTTTACAATTTATTTGGCAATTTTTCCATCCATAACTGACTAAATGGGTAAACCTTTTACCAAACACATTCTTGTTAATATTATGCCAGATTTTATGACAATTTTAAGCTGAACCATTAAAAGAATATTTGTTCATCTCCCTTACCATTATTTATATTTTACATACACATCATTGAAACAAACAACTATTATGATATTAAATAAATAAATTGACAATATCATTCTCAAAAGTTTTTCTTATTGTTTTCTTTTCTTTTGATCTATTTTATTGTTTTACATTTGTGATTTTGTGAAAGTAAACAAACTGAAATAATGCTAGATAGATCATTTATTTATCATTCACTTTATGCTTATATTTGTGTAATTATTGTGCATAAACAGGTGAATATTTCTCTATTACAGTGGAAAGGTTTCAGAGAAAAGTGATGCTTCTTTGTTCTTTGTAGACAAAAAAGTTACTAAGGGAAAAGGAGGTATGTATTGATAATGATTTTCCTCCTTATATAACAGTGGCCTCTAAAAGGCCTCTTCCCCAATGAATTTTTCTTTAAATTGGTGCAGTTTTCCCAAAATCTGAACTTACCCCAAGTTAGCAATTTTAGCGACAATTTTCCCAAAATCAAGAGGCAGAGGCCTCTTCCAAATTAAGTGAGAAAACCGCTGATTAATATTTTATAGAATAAAAACCAAACAAATGATAAAGTGTTTCATACAATTGATTTTTAAGTTGTTTGTAGAAACTTATTTTATCATTTTGATTTTCTAACATCATCCTTTCATCTGTGTTCTTGTTTTATCAACTTGACTGATTTCAGTATTCTGTCATCTTTTTTGTTGTTACTAGGTTTAAAAGATAAAGTTAAAAGAAAGAGAAAGGCACAAGAAGAGTTAAAGGTTATAGAAGAAGCATTAAAGCCTCCACCTAAGAAAAAGTGAGTACAATTGTTTTAGCATTAAATTCCAAATGTATATAAGAAATTAAATCAGTCTCAGTGGTGTTTATTGGCTATTTAACACCCATTCAGAGAATTGATGCATATGGATTGTTCACAAAGACCAAAGGCCTAAAAAAGTTAATTTTTTTTGCATCACAACGACAAACAAAGTCATGTAAGAATATTGTATACATTTTCTGACCTTAAATAACTAATATTCTATTAGATGAAAAAATATTTTGACTATAGTTTATTTTTAAGTCCATTTTTTATAAGCTTGTGCTGTAATACTTGACTTGACTGAAATGGTCAAGTGCTACTTGTCAACAAGAAAAAAGTTTCATCACAGTTTGTCCAACCTTGGTGCAAAATACCTCTTTCTCATGTGAAATGAAGAACTGTTTTTGTCTTTATGGCCAATTTGTCCTTTATCAATATTTATTTGTTTAATTGTTTAAATTCATTCTTTGAGATTGTAATACTGAATGTTGGTGGTTTTATTCATGATGGTATCTGCTTGTGACAAGTAAAGATAGCAAGGTCAAAATTTCATTATATCTTTAAAGTGTATACTATAAAGCTATATTTAAGATGCCTGTACTTTATAAAATTTCTGTTTTAATTTTGTAAATGAGTCATTCCACAATACCTGTATAAAGTATAATGTTTGTAAGTTACATGAGAGTGCATTCTCATTACTAAATGTCTAGAACCCAATTTAAAAAATACATGTAGCAGCATAATATTTTGTTCCAGAACATTTAATTCTGTTTCTGCATAGTATTCATGTGTGTTAAATAACAGATATATTGTTTGTTACAACTCATTCAGGAATCAACTGTGATATATTGGAAGTAACATAATTTTATCTTTTATAGACCTAGTTAAAATAGTTTATCAGATATAGCTTTATACTCTTTATATCCAATCCTAATAAAACTAACTAGTACTCGTATGTGTCATGTTTAATATGTTTTTAATGTTTTCATTAAACAAACAACAGGCTTAATTCAAGGAGGAAAGTCCTACAAGTTATCTATGACAGGGTTTTTTTCCAGGATTTTGGGAACATGACCCATACCCATGGAATTGGGAATTCCAGCGATGTTTTGTTAAAAATCGGGAAAAAAAGGCATGACTTAAATTTTGCAGTGATTAAATGAATTGTAAGGAATCACTGTCTAGGATAGCATCTTCAAACACTTAAGAAAATGTTATTGGCATAACAGTCAAGAAGCCCTTATTTTCAAAGATTTTACAACTTGTTATTCAATATTTTTATTTTGTAACTTTCCAATTGGAATTTTTTCCTGTGGATTGGGAAAATAATATACTATTTTCAATTGGGAATATGACCGAATACCGGCTATAAAATGAGCCCAAAAAAATCCCTGTATGATCAAGTATTATGTGTGCCGTAGTATTAGTTCATATATATTTTAGGAAAGATAAAAGAATTTCAGCAGTGATTGAGAGGGAAGCAAGCGGAAAACTAACAGACACCCAGAAACAGGCATTTAAACAAAGACGTAAAGCCAGAAACCAGAAACTACATCAAGTGAGAACCAGGGGAAAAAATGCACCAGTTAATTATGATCTATGGGGAGGTTTGTAGCCAATTAATGTTTATTGATGCTTGATATAAAATATGGAAAATGAACATAAGATTTACAAACTATTGGGTTTGTAACTTTTTATATGCCCGAAAGAATTTTGGGCATATTATGTTATACCCCCTTGCCTCTGTCCGTTCTTCCGTCCGTTAGCAATTTGGTTTCCGGAGCATAACTGAAGTTCCATTTGGCCCACAATCTTCAAACTTCATAAGATGATTGTCCATATTGGGTAGAAGACCTCTATTGATTTTGGGGTCACAAGGTCAAATGTCAAGGTCACTATTACTTTAAAACTGAAAACAGTTTCCGGGGCATAACTTAAGTTCCATTTGGCCCATAATATATAAACTTCATAGGATGATTGTCCATATTAGGTAGAAGACCCCTATTGATTTAAGGGTCACAAGGTCAAAGGTCAAGGTCACTATTAACAGTTTCTGGAGTTTAAGTTCCATTTGGCCCACAATATTCAAACTTCATAGGAGGATTGTTATTTGAAGGAGGTAATACTTTATTTAATTCCCATGTCTTACCAATGCTTCATCTTTGCTAAAAAAAAATCACTTTCGGGCATATAATGCTCCGTATAGTGGCGCTCTTGTTTCTCAATTTTGTTGCAGACAATATATTAGTAGTCTTCTTTTCTTCATTATTGATTAGAGATGAAATTGTACTACAAGTTTCAATCTGTATAATACATTATAACGAGGACTCTATATCATGGAACAGATTATGTAAGGTTTATATATGAATAAGAGTTTGTAAACTTTCTAGCAAGTCAAGAAATAAAATTGTTTGGTACCACATTTAATAAAATTGTTCATTAAATTTGATATGGGAGGGTTTTGTATTTAGTAGTGTAAATATATATTAGGTATATCAGTAACTTACTTTAAATACATGACATTTCAGATACATTAGATTCTGAACTTGTTGGTCAAGATGAACATTTTATCACAGTTACAAAGAAAAAAAGAGTAAAGGTATTTATTTTTTGTCTAAAGTGTATAAAACTGTATCTAATGAAAAATTTTATGAAAATTTTTGACAGTAAAATTATACTGTTTCCATATCTTATGTTTGATTCTTGAAAGCATTTTAACATAGAACGTTGCAATTATTTAAGAAATAATATATCCCAAACTGTGATTTTATTGCTTAATAACATCACTGTTTGGAGTTCAGATGCGGGGAATTATATCACGAGGGCGTAGCCCAAATGATATAATGATGTGCATCCAAACGACAAACAGTGATGATATTTAGCTAAATTATGCCTGATTTGTTTCCATACTTACTGTCAGCACGTCACATTTTTAGTGGTTACGTCACATGTATAATGCTTACCTCACATGTCTAAATATAGAACTTCAAACAGTGATTTTATAGCATAATAACACACACTTTAGGTTCTTCTATGTTCAATAGGGAAAATGTGGGTCGTGTTAGAATTAACAATAACACATAAATATTGTATGGAAAAGAGTAAAATGTTAGAATACAAAATGCTACATTGCTATTTTAAGAAATTAAGCAACGATTTATCGCATACACCATTCGCTTTTAAGGCAATTTACTACCAACTCAAACAATAATCTTTGCAGCAGATATATAGCTTTACACACATTAAAATGATACTAGCCTAAAAAATCACAGCACGTAATAATTTTGTTTGAACAATGACTTTCATATTCCCCCAGTATAGAGCCAACTCAGAGTGTAATACTGTTTAGTCTGACCAGACTTAGTACTGTTTATTTGTTGTCTGAAAACTCTGAAACTAACACTGAACTGTTCTTAATGCATAGCAGGCCAAGTCCATGCTACAAGTTAAAATTTAAAGAAGTTGCTGAGTGGTTAACACTTCAGACTAGTGATTTAAGGATTGCTAGCTGCATGCGTTCAAATCCTGCTAGAGGAAAGCTATTGTTTTGTTGGGCAAGAAAGTTTACACTCATAGCTAAGTACTGGTTGGGTCCAGGAACAGATTCAAGAGTGTTTCAAAAAGCTTATAGCTTCCAACACAATCAAACAAAAAACTAAAAACCTAGTTTCCAACACAAACTAAAAACATTTACATTTTCTTTGCATATACTTGTACTTTTTATAGTCTTGATTTTAATATTTTGAAAGTGTTTATGTAAATAAACCTTATCCTTAATTTTCAATTTAGATAGAATGTATATTAATATAATTCGTCATGAAGTACTTGCATTTCTTATCTACATGTACTTTAAGTTAGATGAACACATTCATTTCTGGTAGAGCTGTGCTGTAGCATTGGCCAGAATTTCTTTAACTTGTTACAAGTTTTGCTGTATTTCAGGCACCTGATCGTTTACAGTTGCCTGTTTCATCTATACCAGCAGTGGAAATACCTCATCCTGGAACTTCCTATAACCCTGCTTATGATGAGTACCAGGTATGTATGTTTAACTTCCCCTATTTATTCTTATCAGTTCAAATTTAACTTGTTGTTTGCCCCTAAACATATTTTTCTTGCATATCAGACTGGTGTTTCCGTTGTTTTACCCATGCCGGAAATTTTGTCTGGCATGGGGTGCACCAGATATAAGGCATGTGCTAAACAATAATGACATTGTAACACATTTTATGAATAAACCACATTAAAATGACATGGTTTAGGTACATTTAAAAATTGAATCTGTGTGCCTAGGATGACGTCATTTTCCTGTTATGAATGACGTTGTAAATTAATACACTATTGTTAGAAAATAGTTACAAATGTTGTGACATTAATTTTCATGAAAAATTGTTTTCTTGAGATAAAGAATTTGAAATATGATAGAATATGCAAGAAAAGATATCTGACTTGTTTGCGGTTCAGATCTGAATTTCTGCCCCTCAGGTATCCTCCTTAAGGATGGATATTCTGCAACATATGACAGATGTTATTAATCTCCTTTAAGTATCTCCTGTAACTATCAAATCAATCAGATTCATAAAAGTGGTCTGATCTTTTTTTGGAGTTGGGAAAAGTTAAACATGGATTATAAATATATCATATACAAATAAATTTACTTCTGATAATAAAGTGTTCTAGAATGATATGTTCATATTATTTGTAACTAATCCTTATGACCATTACAAATTTATCTGTACATCTTAAAATCCAACAAAAAAACACAAAAACCATTGATAATCTAGATATTAAGTAAGTAAATATCTCTATTTTAGTTTAGAAAGATAAAGTAACATAAGTTATAAGCATTGAATTTTGACATTATTTATTGCGTTATTTATTACATATTAAAGGATTTGTTACAAAAAGCACACAGTAAAGAATTGAAAAAAATAAAACAAGAAGAAAGAATTAAAAGAGCTTTAGATGAAAAGTTTCCCTCAGCAAGAGATGCCCCAACAGAGGTAAGAATTATGAACATTTCTTCCCTACTTTCTTTATACTTAAGTATTTTTACAGTACTTATCAGCAAGCTTTGCCTTAGCATAAAGTGACAAACAAGAGAAGTTTTTAATAAGTTACATTTAGAGGATTTTATTCCAGTGCAAAACTGAAATTTTGTCTTAGATGTAAAACCAGTATTTTATTTGTTTCATTTTTTATAATCCTTTATTCCTTTTTCTTTAATATCAGCTGACCTAGATTTTGTTGTTGTGACCTACTTTCATGTCCTTTGATGTACATCTATGAAATTTGGACTATTTGCACAGTTTTAGATGTAAAATTGAATATCAGCTGACTTTGATTTTGACCTAGTGACATACTTTGATTTTTTAAACTTTTTTTCTGTAATTTTTTTAAACCTTTTATTTGTTTGCTTTTGAAAAAAAAATGTATAAGTTGAGTGTTCCTCCCGCCTAGAGGACTACTACTCTTATACCACTAATGCAATTTCAATAAAACTTAATAGGATTCATTAGTAGCTCAAGTTGATATTACCAAGGACCATTAGAAAAGTTAAATGTTTGATGGAAGCATAACCAAAATAGATGTACCATAAAAACTGCTGCTGTAGTCAGTGCTAAAATACATACATATGTATATAATAGTGTTAGTCTGATTATAAAGAGTTCAATTAACCACTTTATGGTTTTTAACCTGTGAGTTTTGAAACAAAACAAATTATATATTTACACCAGGCAAATCATTTACAAGAAATGTCAGCAGGCTTGTTTCACAACTCTGATAATGAAGATGAAGACGAGGAAGGTGACCTTGATAAACTGTCAGTCAATCCTCCAGTTAGACGAGAAAATAAAAAAGATGAAAGGAAAAGAAAAAAGGAGAAGGCAATGAAGGAAAAGGTATTTAATCAACATTCCTGTAAGATGAAGTGATAAATTAGCTCAACAAGTTATAATGATATATCTGCTAGTGTTATGTTCTGTAACATATAATCTCAAATTAGCTTGTCCGAAAAAAAATGACTATTTCATTTGAAATCAGCATTCTTCCATTGTTTACTTTTCTTATCTTCTTAAGTATATGTTGTATGTTCCTGAACTTCAGGAAGTACATTGTATTTAAAGTTGTTTTTTTTATTATCTCCCGCCGAAAACTTTTCGGCGGGGGATATAGAAATAGTCTCCGTCCGTCCGTCCGACCTTCCGTCCGTCCGACATTTTTGTCCGGAGCATATCTCTCAAAGTATTTGAGTTATCAACTTGAAACTTCATAGGTGGATAGACCTCATTGAGGAGGAGTGCAGTGCACAAGAATGATAACTCTACCTTGCATAATTTTTGAGTTATTGCCCTTTGTTATTTTTCAAAATTGATTTTTGTCCAGAGCATAACTCCAAAAGCCTATGAGATATCAACATGAAACTTCATAGGTGCATAGATCTCACTCAGGAGGTGTGCAGTGCACAAGAATGATAACTCTACCTTTCATAATTTTTTAGTTATTGCCCTTTGTTATTTTTCTTACTTAATTTTTCACCTGAGTGAGGCATAACTCAAAAAGTGTTTGAGATATCAACATGAAATGTCATAGGTGGATAGATCTTATTGAGGAGAAATGTTGTGCGCAAGAATGATAACTCTTCCCTATACAATTTTTGAGTTATTGCCCTTTGTTCTTTTTCATGCTATTTTGTCCAGGGCTTATCTCAAAAAGTATTTGAGGTATCAACTGGAAACTTCAAAGGTGGATGGATCTCATTGAGGAGGAGTGCAGTGCACAAGAATGATAACTCTACCCTGCATAATTTTTGAGTTATTGCCCTTTGTTATTTTTCAAAATTAATTTTTGTCCAGAGCATAACTCAAAAGGCCTTTGAGATAACATTATGAAACTTCATAGGTGCATAGATCTAATTCAGGAGGTGTGCAGTGCACAAGAATGATAACTCTACCTTTTATAATTTTTGAGTTATTGCCCTTTGTTATTTTTCATACTTAATTTTTCAATTCAATTTTTTTTTAGCTCACCTGTGACAGGGTGAGCTTTTGTGATCGCTTTTCGTCCGGCGTCCGGCCGGCATCCGTCCGGCGTCCGTCCGTAAACTTTTACTTTAAATGACATCTCCTCATAAACCACTAAGCCAATTTCATCCAAACTTCACAGGAATGTTCCTTTGGTGGTCACCTTTAAAAATTGTTCAAAGAATTTAATTCCATGCAGAACTCATGGCAACCGAAAGAAAAAACTTTAAATATCTTCTTTTAAAAAACCATAAGAGCTAGAGCTTAGATATTTGGCATGAAACATCTTCTAGTGAGTGTCTACCAAGTTTGTTCAAATAAAAGCCCTTGGGTTAAATTGGCCCTGCAACGTTGGGGGGGGGGTTGGGGGGCCTATATACAGGTGAGCGACCTCAGGGCCATCATGGCCCTCTTGTCTCAAAAAGTATTTGAGGTATCAACTTGAAATTTCATAGGAGGATAGATTTTACTGAGGAGGGATGCAGCACACAAGAATGATAACCTACCCTGCATTATTTTTCAGTTATTGCCCTTTGTTATTTTCAGCCATCAGTATTCACATAGGTTTCAAATCTGTAATCACTATAGCCATCAGTTTTCATTATCAAAAGACCTCTTAAAATGGAATTATTCTGCTCTACTACATATACATTTTTCCAATGAGCAAACACATTCGGCGGGGGATGGCCATGTTGACATGGCTCTTGTTAACATTGGTTATTATAGAATATGTTTTCCATTTCAGGCACAATTAGCAGAAAAGGAAAAACAGAAAAGAATAAAAAACAACAACTTTTTTAGGTAAAAGAAAGATTTAGAAAAAAATGAATTTTTGTTGTTTGCACTTTTAGTTTGCTCACAATATTTTAGGATTAGTTTATGGTCATTGAAGTAAAATTACACAATTTCCCAAAACTGCCCCGGCGTCGGCGTCGGCGTCAGCGTCCGCGTCGGCGTCTGCGTTGGTTAAAGTTTTTTGTAAAGTCAAATATCTCAATTACTGCTTGAGATATTCAATTGAAACTTACAATACTTATTTATAGTAACAAGGTACATCAGATTGACAAGTTGGATAACTCTGCCTACAATATTGACAGAATTATGCCCCTTTTTAACTTAGAAATTTTTGTTAAAGTTTTTTGTAAAGTCAAATATCTCAGTTATTGCTTGAGATATTCAATTGAAACTTACAATACTTATTTATAGTAACAAGGTACATCAGATTGACAAGTTGGATAACTCTGCCTACAATATTGACAGAATTATGCCCCTTTTTAACTTAGAAATTTTGGTTAAAGTTTTTGTAAAGTCAAATATCTCAATTATTGCTTGAGATATTCAATTGAAACTTACAATACTTATTTATAGTAACAAGGTACATCAGATTGACAAGTTGGATAACTCTGCCTACAATATTGACAGAATTATACCCCTCTGGAACTTAGAAATTTTGGTTAAAGTTTTTTTTGTAAAGTCAAATATCTTAATTATTGCTTGAGATATTCAATTGAAATTTAAAATACTCTTTTATAGTAACAATGTATATCAGTTTGCAAAATTGCATAACTCTGCCTGCAATATTTGCAGAATTATTTGCCCCTTTGAAACTTAAGAAATTTTGGTTAAAGGTTAAAGGTCTTCAAAGATATTTACTTGAAACTTTACACATGCACTTAGGGTCATAATTGGAGGTCATAATTGTATGTCACTGACCAAGTTCCATAACTCTATCTTGCATTAAGGCTGATTCATATCCCCTTTTCTACATAGTCTCTTGGTTAATGTTAACATGATAGTTTTACATATCTCAATAACTATTAAAGATATTTATTTAAAACTTCACATATGCATTTAGGGTCATAATTGTAGGTCACTGACAATGATCCATAATTCTATCTTGCATTTAGGCTGATTTTTCTCCCCTTTTTCAACTTAAAAATTCATGGTAAAGTTTTGCTTGTAAGCTGTTATCTCAATAACTACTGAAGGGTTTGTACCTTTTTTGGGACAATTTTATGCATTCATAATAATAAAGCAGTGATTAACTTGATAAAACATCTTAATAACAAGCCTTTGTACCTTTTCTGTCAAATTTATGTATTCATAGGTAATTAGTATTATTATACTCAATAAAACACCCTAATGACATTACCTTCCAAATAGTCAAGCAAATACTGTATAATTAGACTCTCTCTAAGGCCTATAACATGAATTTATGAAAAAAATTAGCTCTTTTGTGAACTTAAAAAATTTAACATTATAAAGGCTCTTTTACTATCAAGCACTTAGAAAAGTCGAGCGTGCTGTCCTACCGACAGCTCTTGTTTTTTAAATAAATGATTTTTGTTTCCACAAAGTTTAAATATAAACGACTTTTTAATATCTATTAATATAACTTGTCAATGAAATCAAAAAAACATTTGACAAGGTTTGTTGAATCTCTTATTGATTGTAAATGTGTCTATGTTAACAGATTAAGGTCTATAAAAGCCGAGATAAAAGCAGATGATAAAGTTTTCTCAGAGAGAAGGAAAAAAAAAGAAGAAAAGAAAGCCAGAGACCTCTCGAGAACTAAAACACTTAGTAAAAACAAGTATCCTTTATAATAAAACACTTAGTAAAAACAAGTATCCTTTATAATAAGACACTTAGTAAAAACAAGTATCCTTTATAATAAAACACTTAGTAAAAACAAGTATCCTTTATAAAATCTCACTAGCTGTTAATGTACGATGTTGAATCTGTGAGATTTTTGTATAATTTGAGTGACAAAATACAGCATTTCTAAAAAAAATTTAATTTTAATTTTTTGGCTCCTGGCAGTCTGTTATCAAGTTTTGTCTGTTCTTTATATTTTAAACAGATGGAAGGAAATTGAAACTACTTGGCATAAATGTTAACCATAATAAGATGATGTCCAAAGCGCAAGTTTGACCTTCCTCAGGTCAAGGTCACATTAATCATTATGTAGGAATTTCAAAAATATTTTGTCCGCTCCGTATCTATTGAACTGACAGAAGGACATTAAAACTTTTTAGCAGAAATGTTACTCAAGACAATATGCCAAAGGCAGGTTTCGGCTTTCTCAGACTGAAACCCTTGGGGGGGGGGGTCACTAATTTGTATAGACTTTATATAGGAAAACACATTTGAGCCGCGTCATGACAAAACCAAACTCCTTTATTGTGTGAAACTACAAAGCCCAGAGCTTAGATATTTGGCATGTAGCATTGTGTAATTTACTCTACAAGTTACTTAAATCATGACCCTGTGATAAAAATTTCTTCATTTCTGTTTAAATATACTGGTCATTCAAGATAAACAAAACTTAATTTTTTCAGACACTTAACTATAAATGTTTGTAATATCTAGAACATTCTTTAACCAAATATTAAGATTTGAGGAGCCTGACTTGGAAGTGAAATTAAGTGATGAACTCACTGGCTCTCTGAGAGAGATGAGGGTATGTGTTAACATTTATGTAAATCTTGATCCTACATTAACCCTTTCGCTGCCAGAGGGTTATTGTTTTATTGATCACCTATTTGCCAGAGGGTTTTCTAAGAAATTACTATATTATTAATTAATATAATTATTATTATTATTTGTTATTAGTATTATAATAATTATATATGTTTCCAAATATGCTAGTATAATAATAATTATTGTCGATGGTATAATTTTCTTTATATTTATTATTATTTTTATTATTATTATTAATTTATTATTATTATTATGATTATTATAGAAACGGCTAAAGCCGTCCATATGGCAAATACGCCGAAAATAACAGGGACGGCTTAAGCCGTCCCTATGGCAGTGAAAGGGTTAATACTTCATTTATTTCACATCAAAAAATGATGTAATATGAGATATGAATTTGGATTATTGTTAAACTGGAATTTTATAGTTTTGAAATTCTGGCTTAACTAAGATCAGATTTTCAATTCTAATTACAAATCAAGGACACTTTGTAGATTTTCTTGCTAAGTTGATTTAGGATTTACATCAAAACACAAAAATAGTTGTGTGGAATTTAAAGGCAAAAAAATGTTATATGCAAGTTGTTTTCTGTAGTATAGGTAATATATACAATCCTGCCATTGCTACTGGTATTTACTTAATGCAGTTGTCTATTGTATGCACATGTATACTTGACCTTTATTTACAGCCTGAAGGTCATATATTACTGGACAGATTTAACAGTTTGATGAAGAGGAATATTCTTGAAGTACGAGGTCGACCTATTCCCAAGTAAATATAGACTTTTTTCCTCTGTAAATCAGAAAATCTATTTGTTTTTAAACAATTTACACAATAAGAAATAAATTTCTTCACAAGATGCAAGATTTCTATGCAAGATTACTGTAGTTTAGATGGTAAGACTAGAGGGTTAGTTCACTTTTTATGTGCATTAACATATGCAGAATCACAAGGATGCATTTAAAGCCAGAGCCAGCAGAGTGAAGGTTTTTGTTAAACTTAGGACTTCTATCAATGTAAATGCATCAAAAAAGGTGAATCAGCGCTGTTCTTGCTCAAAAGTACAAGTCCAAATTGGTTTTTCCAAGATTTTTTCTTTGTATTATGTATAAAAAAATTGCTTGTTTCATGTTTTCCCTGTTCAAGTGCAATGTCATTTGACAATCATTGTATTAAGCCCGAGTCGTGCACATTGAAAATGTACAACAATGGTGCATGGTTACAAGAATCTCACTTTTAATACATGTTTTGTCCTCCATTGAGTATACCTGCATGCCCAGTTTTTATGCAAGAATTCAAGAATGAGTTAGCTTACATTATACCATTGATATTTTATGCTAACATACCATTGGTATATTATGCTAACATTGTACCATTGGTATTTTATGCTAAAAATTATACCATTGATATTTTATACTTACATTATACCATTGATGTTTTATGCTAACATTATACCATTGATATTTTAGGCTAACATTATACCATTGATATTTTAGGCTAACATTATACCATTGATAGTTTGTGCTAACATTAAACCATTGATATTTTATGCTAACATTATACCATTGATATTTGATGCTAACATTAAACCAATGATATTTTATGCTCACATTAAACCATTGATATTTTATGCCAACATTAAACCATTGATATTTTAGGAAACAGAAGAAATACAAGCCCAAGGTGTTTGAGAAGAAGACACATAGAGAGATCAAGAGTGTCTGAAATTGGTAAAGATATAACAGTTTTATACTTGATATTTATAGCAAAAATCAGACACAATATCAATAGAATCACCACAGACTGTTTTACCTTTTGCCCTTGTCTAATTTCCTTTAAGAGATCCCCAGATTTGTATCCCATGAAATATTTTGCATTGTTTATTTTATGTAGTATGAATAGCAAATGATTTCTGGTTTGTAGGTGATGGATTATGTGTCATGTTATGAAAACTATGTATTAAAATCCTACTGAAAGCTTGTGAAAATAATTATATTGATGAAAACTTCCACTGGCAGCTTTTAAAGTGACATTATGCCCATCCAAGGGTATAGTGAGTGAACAGATGAAAGTCAAATAAGTTTACATTTTGGCTTGAATGATATATAACTCGTATGATTCTTGAATGTTTCTATAAATATCCATCAGAATTTACTTGTTATGCTCACTTTATAAAGAGTAGGCGGTCCTTTTATATTTTTGGCAGATTTATATTTTATCCTAAACCTTATTTTCCAGTATGAACTTTTTGCCATTAAAACAGTCAATCTTTGGAAATATATAGTCAATTTGACGATACGAAAGAGAGCACACTATCACTTTTATACTATTAAATCTGCTAGAAAACTCGAGGCTGATTTAAGGAATATTATGTCTTGCATTATCTGTAAAAAATGTTCTTTCTTTAAACCTAACAACATGACAAAAAGGGTAATGCACTATTTTTCTCACTGACTGTGTCACCTTTGATTAAAAGAAGTCACCAGCAAATTGAGCCTGCATACTTTAATATGAATAAACTGTTAAGACATTTATGTCAGTGTCAAAATTGGTGTAACTTTAATTGACTATGCTGGTAATGAATTCCAATAAATTTTAAATGCATGTACTAACAATAACTTAATACTTACTAGTGTGCAAGTTATTTTAGGTGATCAATGTTTATTTCATCAGAATATCATGAACAAGTAATTACATCTGATATAACTTGTATATATGTGAAAAGTTATATTTACTAATGTATTTTCTTTTTTTCAGATACTATCAGCAAGTTGAAATATTCAGTGAATATAGTTATTTTTATGCTGCAATAAAGTATTAAAGAAAATCACTGTTGTCAATTATATATTTAAATATTTAATATGATATATAAATATTTTATGTTTGGCTCATCAAAAGCATCAGTGAGACTTTTGTTTTAAAAACTGCTATGATAATGGCTCTAATAAAATAATGTTTATTTGTGATAGATCTCATTAAAAGTAGTATTTGAAGGTCCTATCTTGGTTTCTCCTTTTGGTGGCTACCACACTATTAGACAACCAATTAAGAACTTTTTTTCTCATGAACCATTCACTGAATCAGTCATTTTTTAAACCCACGCACAACAAAGTTGTAAGAGGGGTATACTGGAATCAGCTTGACCGTCGGGCGTCCATCGGTTTTTTCTTGTCCGACTAATAACTTAAGAGTCCTCTGACCCATAGTCTTCATATTTGGCATGGAGGTTAGTCATGATTAGTAGATGACCCTTTTTGATTTTGAGGTCACCAGGTCAAGGTCACAGAGGCCTTGACTTTAAAAATCTTGTCCGCCAAATACCTTGAGAATCCTTTGACCCACAGTCTTCATATTTGGCATGAAGGTTAGTTATGATAAGTAGATGACCCCAAATTATTTTGAGGTCAAAGGTCAAGGTCACAGGGGCCTTGACTTCAAAAAGCTTGTCCACCCAATAACTTAAGATTCCTTTGACCCACAGTCTTTATATTTTGCATGGAGGTTAGTCATGATTAGTAGGTGACCCCTATTGATTTTGAGGTCACATGGTCAAGGTCACAGGGGCCTTGACTGAAAAAAGCTTGACCCACAGTCTTTATATTTGGCATGGAGGTTAGTCATGATTAGTAGATGACCCCTATTGATTTTGAGGTCACCAGGTCACAGGGGCCTTGACTGTGCCCAATAACTTAAGAATCCTTTGTCCCGCAGTCTTCATATTTGGCATAGAGGTTAGTCATTATTAGTAGATGACCCCATTTATTTCGAGGTCCAAGGTCAAGGTCACAGGGGCCTTGACTTCAAAAAGCTTGTCCTCCAAATAACCTCCGAAGCCTTTGACTCACAGTCTTCGTATATGGCATGGAGGTTGGTCATGTCCATTTGGTGACCCATGCCATGACAGTGGCAGTTCTAGTTTCACTAGGTCCTTCGATAATAGAAATAGACTTTGTCTGTCTGTCACATTTTCGTGTTCGGTCCATAACTATGTTGTGTCATCTAAGGAATTTGAAATAATTTGGCACAAATGTTTGTTATAATAATACGATGTGTCATGCACAACAGCCAGACCCCTTCCTCAAAGGACAAGGTCGCACTTGGTGATTAAAAGTCAACATTGTCTATTTGAGGGTATATGTGGTGTCCCGTCCATAACTTTCTTATCCATGAAGGGATTTTGAAAATACTTGGCACAAATGTTCACAATAATAAACAATGTGTCAAGCGCAGCAAACAGTTTCCTACCTCCAAGGTCAAGGTCACAGTTGGAGGTCGAAGATTAACTTTGTCATAGAGTATATTTTTTTCCAGTGCATAAGTTTCTTATCCATCAAGGGATTTTGAAAATACTTGGCACAAATGTTCACAGTAAGATGTGTTGTGCACAAAACCCAAACACCTACCTTCAAGATCAAGGTCACACTTGGTGATAAAAGGTTAACCTTCTGTCCATGGTCAGGGCCACACTTAGAGGTCAAAGCTTAGCATGGTCTTTTATAGGGTATAGTTTGTGAGCAGTCAATAATTTTTTTATTGTTCAAGGGATTTTGAAGTTACTTGGCACAAATGTTCAGAATAATAGGACCATGTGTCATATTCAATATACTCATACCTTCAATGTCAAGTTCACACTCGAGTACAAAAGCTAAACATGGTTTGTTCTAGGGTATATTTTGTGTGTGGTATATAACTTTTTCATCAATCAAGGGATTTTAAAATAACTTGGCACAAATGTTAACAATAATAAGACATGTCATGCGCAACATCTAGGCCCCTACCTCAAAGGTGAAGGTTACACTTGGAGGTCAAAGCCTAAAATAGTTTGTTACAGGGTAGGATGCCAAGTCAGGTCCATGCAAATAAAATGTCATTGGTGAATTGCCCACATACCTTGATTGATGACTGGACACAAAATATACCCTTTAACAGACCATATCCTGTATTTATTTTGTATTTGTCACAATTTGTGGATAACAAGTATACAAATGTATTTCTGTTGACACATTCACAGGAGTTATTTCATTATATTTCTTTAATAATTTTTTTGTTAGATAAAGCATTGATCAAAATTTTGAACTGGAAGTCACCGCCCCCATGGTCAAGGGGTTAGAGGCAATTACTTCTAATCCAGTTACCTCTCTGGCTCGGGTCGATCCCCGGGAGATGCTTTGGTAGTTTAGCACGGAGGAAGGTAGTTTAGTACTGGTGTAACTCTCCAGGAACAATGGTTAGGAAACTACCCGCCTATATGACTAAAATACTGTTGGGGGAAAAGGCGTAAAATGAAACAAACAAACAAAAACTAAACACTGGAAGTCCAGATCCATACCTCAATCTTTTGAAAAAGCACAATTTTGTGCTTCATGTAAAACTTCCCATAGGAGGGGGACATAGGTAACTCTTACAAGTTCTTGTTGAAATTTTTTGTGGAATAATCTGAATACAAGTGGTCATATCATTTAATATTGGTCCTGAATTCAACACAGTCAAATCAAATTTGTTCCTTTAACACTGTTTGCATCTACACTACGCCCTAAACCGTAAGCTGTAAATTCAATGTTTTGTGAGTTGATAGCAGATCAGAATGATGAGACCAAACTGGTCATATGTCTGACCAGAATAAATTGTTAGTGAATTTTTAGTTAGTGCTGAAATGCGGAAGACAGACAAGATATTAAACTTGCAACCTTTGGTGTCGGAGGTTGTGTAGAACAATTAAGAAATAACAAATTTGATTTTTGACTTTATTAAAATGCATTCTAAATTTCCCTTTCATGTCAATGTTAAAACTATTTCATGGTGCCAACAATACTCTTGTCATTTGGCAAAAACCTGGGGGTTTAGTTGGAATTTTTCTTTAGTTAACTTGCAACAGGTATTCCAAAGAACATACAGAGAGAACATAGTTGCTGCCTTGTCATCTGTTACACTCTTGTCCAGAAAATAACTTTTGATCAATTCTTCGCAGTGATAATGACCAGTAAGAGGGATTGCTCCATCAAAAAACCTTACTGTAACTGTATTTGGAGTATTTTTTCTAATACTTATCCTACCAATATCTAATTGAAACTTCACATATTGATAAATACCAGTGAGAAGGAGTGTAATGTCAAAGAGCCATAACTCTTAGAAAACTTATCCTTCTATTATATCCAGCTCAGATGTACATCAAGGTAAACAATTCACTTCTTGCAGGGATAATTTGAAAACAAGAAGACAGTATGTTTCAAACATTTCTGTTTTTATTTGTTTACACAGCTATACATGCTCATACCACAAACAGCAGTATAAATCTCTCCAAGTTTTATTATACTTGAACAAATTATGCTTTAGCTCTGGCATTGTTATTTGCAAGCTTCTGTTGATAAGAGAATGCAGTGAATCTGTTCTACATGAATTACTGGTAACTGTCTTCACCAACCTAGAACACAAGCTTTAATTAAGTACTAGCACTTACTGTCAAACATGTAACATACAAGATATCTAATGAAATTACAGAAATATTTCTGACAAATCAAAGATGCCAGTTTAAAATAACGTATTATTTTTGTATTTCTATTTAAAACAAATTTATGAATGATTTTTAACTTGCGAGCCTTATATTGACCTTTTATTACTTGAAAGCACTTTCAAGACCCACAAAACATACTATTGTCTGACATTTGTTAAACTTCTCTGGTTCAGCTTTCACTGTGTCTATAATGGTATATAGATATTATATTGAAGACTATTCTAGGAACAGATTCACCTGCTAAATGAAACATCAACAAGATCAATATGTAGTGTGAGAGTTACAGTTACATACAACAATAATAGACATGGTGTAACCAGATAAATATCAGATCAAATCTGTAATCTGAACATATCTGGCCACATTGTAACAGGCTTAAATTCTAGTGTTTTTAATACATATATCAAATATTTCTATTGCAATTTGATCATACGTTTTCACAATACCTGTAAGCTAAATGCAGAATGTTTTATCTGTTTATTTAAAATAAATACAGCACACTAGAGTTGCAAATAAGGAATTAAAGTATGTTATTATGCAATATCACATGTTGCAATATTAAGTAGTTAATTGATTTAAGTAGGAGAGGTAAAGGAGAAGAGGATACATCTATTTTATGTTGCCAATGAACAACAAGTGTTTATAGTAGAAGTGAGAACAACGTATTGCACATTACATATATTGTTATCACAGAGAATCTCTGCTAACACACTTGCTTCACTTCTCTACAAGAGGGACCAGCTCTTGTTTTTTTTTTACAATAAAAATCCCCTTTATTCAAAATATTTACTGTATATAAATACTTGTGTTTGCAATTTGACACTTATACTGCTTACCTAGAAAAATTGCTTTGAAGCAAAACAATACTTTAATATTGACTGACTGGTTAAGAAACTAGCAATTGGAATCCATCACAATAATGGGTGCAGCTTTAAATTTTGATTCATCAAATTTCAATTAAGTAACAAGTTCTTATAAGAATTCAGCCAACACTTCATGGAGGTATATCAATAAAACTTAAGTCATATAACAGAATGTCATTCAACAATTTTCAAGTTACAGCTGAACTGTTTACGCACCAGCTTATATAACTTTTGTTCTGCTTTTTGTAAAAGAAAGCTAACAGAAATGCATTAAAAAGATAGATTTAACTTTGGATACAATTAATCTAATCAGTCCATTAATTCACAGATTACTCAATAATACTAGATCAATTCTTGAAATAGTGGTTACTGAAAATGCAATGTAACCCAAGGAATAATTTTGACTTCTAAACAAATATAAACAGGTGCATGCCTCTGGATCATGAAACCGATAATTGTGGTTATTGAAAATAAAGTATTCTTGAACTCAATGAATTCTGCCTTTCATCAGTTCATGCAATTTGCTGCGATATAAAGAAAGAAGCTGAACTTGTTACCACTCTTGAACTGGAGCAAAGATAGACTTCTTGTCATTTGAAAAGAATAACCTCATTAACTTCTTTCTAGCTTTCAGAGAATGCCTTTGACATAAAGAGATCACATTTTCTGCTTTTGTTAACAATAAGCTTAATATTACCAACGATCCCTAGAAAAAGTTCACAAAAGTTTTGTTGGTATAACATTCATTTAAACAATCAATCCGAAATTTGCCCTTCACTTTACTGGTGCAGATCTACATATTTTACAACCAAAATTTACAAACAATCCTTTTAAACTAATGTATCCAAAGTTAATCTTAGACAGAAAATGTACTGAACCTCATATATGTCAGTAAATATGAGAGGAAATGCCAAAAGCCATGATATTTTTGTGAAAATTAACTTGTTGCCACCACAAGCAACAAAAATATGTATATACTGACTGACAGTAGAACATTGAGCACTGTATATCACTGATGTCACACATAGCACTGTATATCACCAATGTCACACATAGCACTGTATATCACTGATGTCACATGTAGTTCTGTATATCATCGATGTCACACGTAGCACTGTATAATATCACCAATGTCACACATAGCACTAGTTCTGTTTATCACTGATGTCACAACGTAGCACTGTATATCATGTCACACATAGCACTGTATATCACATGTCATAGCACTGTATATCACTGATGTCACACGTAGTTCTGTATATCATCGATGTCACACATAGTTCTGTATATCATCGATGTCACACATAGTTCTGTATATCACCGATGTCACACATAGCACTGTATATCACCGATGTCACACATAGCACTGTATATCACCGATGTCACACATAGTTCTGTATATCACTGATGTCACACATAGCACTGTATATCATTGATGTCACACATAGCACTGTTTATCACCGATGTCACACATAGCACTGTATATCACTGATGTCACACATAGCACTGTTTATCATCGATGTCACACATAGCACTGTATATCACCGATGTCACACATAGTTCTGTATATCACCGATGTCACACATAGCACTGTTTATCACCGATGTCACACGTAGTTCTGTATATCACCGATGTCACACATAGCACTGTTTATCACTGATGTCACACATAGCACTGTTTATCACTGATGTCACACATAGCACTGGGAATCTTCACATACATTTAGTACAAAGTGTGTGTCAATTTGCTACAGACTTCACATAGACTGAAACTCTGTCATGTTGTTAGAGCAAAAAAAGCAAGATTCCAAGCCATATAAAATACATCCCAAACAGGGAGAAATACTTGTAAAGTTACCTTCATGAAGTACTTCAATGTTTCTGATAATTGCCATCACCCCATTTGACACATAACTTTAAACATTTGACCAATCAATGCCCCAATGATAAACATAACCTATCACTATCAGGTATGTAAACATTTTTTTCCCTTTTAATCCGAATTCCTAATCTTAAATAAATATTATAACCATATTTATTACTAATAAAAATTTAACATGATTTCGTATTAGTGTTACATTTTTATTCATAATATTTCTATTTTGAGGCGATTGTCAACAGTAATATTTCTGAAATCCTTAAGGCAAAAGTTTTACACATTACACTACTTGTCAAGTCAAAGACTATCGAGTTGGCAATAGATGCTCTGAATCTGAATAAATTATCTTACTTAATGTGACATAATGCTCACTTTAACTTTATATGTTTTCATCATTGTTTTTTAATTCTTTGTTACAAATAAATAATAACTGATGTGACCCACAGGAATTTCTAAACATAGCCTTCATAACTTATTGGTAACATTCACATCATAAAAATGGCGGGCAGTTTTTTTTATTTTTATTTTAGGCAGCTTTCATTTTTAAATTGGTCATTATCAATTATAGGTCAAACCCACTATATTTGTCGATCTTTTTATACCTATAGCTAATTCAGCTCAACTTGACAATGAAAAAATGAGCATAATGTCACTTTATTATAGGGGAGCTCATGATGGAAGTTAACTTAAGCTCGGGTTAAACATGTACATAAGATAGGAAATACATATTTGAGAAACTTTGATAACTGCATTTTTATGATAAAAATTCTAATGCTTACAAGCAGAATATTACACCAATAGAACTTATGTACAAATTTATTACTTTTGTTGTTCCATATTTCTTGTTTCCTTTAATCCAAACTGGAAGCTACATTTGTATGCTTTCAATAACCATGATATTTCAATTTTATAAAGATTGTAAGCAAGAAAAGAAATTCAACTTTCAATAATTGCAAACCTTATTGACAGATATATCAGCTATATGAAATCAATAACAAAATCACAATAATAGTTTGCAGGTAGTTTCACCTAATTGCTTTGTTGGCGAGCATGTGATCTGTAAGTTTTTGGCGGCAATGCTGGAATATCACTAGTATTTTCTCCATTAAATTTGAATATATCATCCAAGTTTTCACTTCTAATGGAGTCTCTATCTCCATGGTAACGCGGTAATGTATTACTATGCACCTGCGTGTTTTGAACAGAAGCTATGGGCAATTGTGACACACTTTGCGTCCGTGACGTGACTGGTGGAACAGTTCTTGATAGTGACAACAGAGTTGGAGTTCTGGGCTGCACCCCCATGTTATATGAGTCACGGCGTGGGGGTACAGGGGGCGGTTGATCATGATCTGTCCTAGGTGGAACTTGTGGGGGATCAGAAGAAGATCTATTAATGAACACATCACTACTAGCACTACTGGATGTTGAGTCACGAGTGTTTGTATTTCTACGCCGCGGGGGCAAAGGGGGAGGCGGCTGTAGAGGAGGCAGTTTAGTGTCAGATACTAGAGAAACCAATTCAGCAGTTGGAACATTCGCACTTGGTGACGGTGATGAAGTTGCTCCTGAAATGCAATATTATAAATATGTAGTCCTACAGAATTTTATGGGAAAATTTTATCTTTATATGATTTTTTTTCTGGTTTTTGTTGCAACAACACAGAATAGGTCATACAGTGACTTACCAGCTTTACTGGTGGATACAGTCCATCAACATTCAAAATGGTAGCTAGCTTGATAGCTTCCAATCCAAAATCCCTAACAGGATTTGAACATTCACCATTGTGGGATAAGTGGTTTGAAGTCAAAGACTATAGGCACTCTAAAACAGATGTCTCATTTTTATATTTCACTTGTGCAGAAAGTATTAAATCTATGTTATAGACAGTAAATGCTTAACTGAAAAAAAATTAAATAAAACCTAGCAATGTTTTGATGTAACTATGATTTTAAGATTTTAATGTTGTTAAAAGAGAAAACCAACCTTGGCCTAATGTAACATTAGAAAATACTCCATTATCACCCCCTGACACAGAGGCAGGACTGATTGGAGTTGTAGGAGTGGGCGGAGTCATACACTGAGGCGATTGCGATTCAGGATCTTCCTCTATTCGCTGGTATCCCGGAGCAGAAAATGCTGTTGTGAACGGGAATGCATGGCTTCTGGACTGTGCATCACTGCGACGTGACATTGGACGAATGCCAGGTGACTTGATGGAATAATTAAACTTCTTCGGCTAGAAGTAAGATGTGAATATATGTGTATGCAATTCTACTTTTCTTAAATCTTTCAAATAATAAAATTCCAGAATGACATGACTGCAAAATGTTTAGAAACATAAAATCAAATAAATATTACATAAACTGCAAATATTTATCAAATCATGAGGTTTCAATATATACTTTCAATTTATATATTTTATTCTAAATACATGTTTTAAATCCACATTCACAATTAGCATGAAGACATTTTAATTCTAAATCTTTTTTGAACACACAATAGTATAGAAGTAACATAATAACATAACTTACAAATTTTGGAATTTGTTTACAATTTCTTGGTTCTATTTCCAATGATTTCTCATATAAATAATCATTAAAAGACTTTTCATCTCTGCCTTCCAGCGGCTCTAAATTCTCAAAGAATTCCTGAAATAAACGGGTACATCGAATAATTTCCTTTCTCATATAATGATATAAAAACAGATGAAGATATTGATAAATGAAAGATTTTTTCCCATAAAATTCTAAAAAATAACACTTATAATATAATTAGCAAATTATTCTTTCTCAAAAAAAACAACAACAAAAAAAACACAAAAAAAAACTCTTGAATTCATAAAATTATAAAACACACTGTGGAAACAACTCATTTACAAATGTAACAATGAATGAACAAACCATTTAATCTTAAATAACAGTTGGGTATAAACTAATCCTGTAATCCTGTGATTTGACGTTTGGGGAATTTTCCATGAACTTTTATTTATATTTATGTAATACTATGACATATATCAAGTCAGCTGTTTCTGACAGCTGTAATAGTGGCACTGACAGATTATAAGGATAATCATTAAATAAGGACAGGCATTGTCAATTACGTTATCAAACAATTAGATACTTGTAACTGCTATAACAGGAGTGGTGGTCGACAAGTTATGGAGTTTGCCACTTATCATGGGTATCAGAAGTTAAAGCCTTACTTGAGTCACAACCATGCCTCCTTCCCCATGAACCCAGTACTGACAAGTATGTGAATTAAAATAACATTATAGCCTTCTCTAATGAATGTAGCTTGGGTGTTCATGATACCAGAGTACATATTTTATACAAGGTGTTTTTCAGATAAAATTTTACTGACTTGAAAAAAAGAAGAAATAAACAACTTCATTAACATTTAATCCTCTTAAAAATACATTACAGAGTTCTGTTACTCTGAAATTCTCGCTCACTACAAATGTAAACAATGGTCGGCCATTTTGTATGACGAAGTTAAACAGACTTCATGCTACCGGTGCACTGGTAAAAATGTTATTTATATGGAAAGCCATTGCAGTTTTAATAACAAAAGTAGCATTTTAGCATTTTTTTATTCATATCTGAAAAACAAAAGGGTCATGATGGCCCTGAAGTCGCTCACCTGTATATAGGCCCCGGTAGTGGGGCCAGTTTAAACCCCAGGGCTTTTATTTGAACAAACTTGGTAGACACCCATTAGAAGATGTTTCATGCTAAACATCTAAGGTCTAGCTGGTCAAGTTTTTTCTTTACACATATAGTTAAAAACAATGACACACCTGGCGCAGGGCCAGTTTGGTATTTGAACAATCTTTGTGGACACTTACTAGAAAATGTTTCATGCTTAATATCTGAACTCTAGCTATTCGGATTTTTCAAAGAAGATTTTTAAGTTTTTGTTATACACATATAAGGAAAATCAATGACCCCCGGGGTGGGGCCAATTTTGACCCCAGGGCTTTTATTTGAACCATATTTGTAGACACTTACTAGAAGATGTTTCATGCTTAATATCTAAACTCTAGCTATTTGGGTTTTTTCAAAGAAGATTTTTAAGTTTTTGCTATACACATATAAGGAAAATCAATGTCCCCTGGGGCAGGGCCAATTTTGACCCCAGGGCTTTTATTTGAACAAACTTTGTAGACACTCACTAGAAGATGCTTCGTGCTTAATATCTAAACTCTAGCTATTTGAGATTTTTCAAAGAAGATATTTTAAGTTTTTGTTATACACATAAAAGGAAAATCAATGACCCCCGGGGCGGGGCCAATTTTGACCCCAGGGCTTTTATTTGAACAAACTTGGTAGACACTCACTAGAAGATGTTTCATGCTTAGTATCTAAACTCTAGCTATTTGGTTTTTTTCAAAGAAGATTTTTTAAGTTTTTGCTATACACATACAGTCGACTCTCGGTAACTCGAAATCCAAGGGACTGGGCATTTTACTTCGAGAGAAACGGAATTCGAGTAACGTGGAACTACCGCCATTAAGTTAACATTCGTACATGTATATACATGTGCCTGATTGAATGCACGTTATTGTTGTTAGCGGCAATGCTGCAATATTTAACCATTGAAATGACGGTAAATCACTCACAACTACAAATTTTAAATTCAAAATTTAATACATGTATATCAATAGTGAAACATAAACCCACAATTATATTTGATTTAATTGATCATCGGATGAAAACGAAATTAGCAACTATCGTGAACCGGAAGTAGAAATTAATGTATGCAATATGGCGGAACATTAATTATACAAACGTCATTTACGTTGATACCTAGGCTGTTATTTGACTAACCCCCGTCAGACTGGCACGAGTAAACTTTCTTAAAGAAATGTAATCAAATTTTAATTTAATTATCTAACTGATAAAACCATTAAATTTTAAGTCCTGAAACAGATTAAAGTCACTTTTACGACGTGTTAATAATACATGATGACCGGCAATTAAAAATTACTATGAAACGTGTAAATCACGAGTGACAACATCTCACCTTGATGTCGCCGACCTTTGATCAGTCGTCTGTTTTCACACTTCGACTAATTGAGATGAAAATATGTTGGACTTTAATTGACGGGACCAAATTTTCTTTTCGACTAAACAGGAGTCTCGGTAAGTCAAATTTGAGCTAAGCGGAGTAAAAATACAAAGATAAAGAAGGAAATTTGACGGGACTTTAGAAATTATTCGTCTAAGGCGGTATTTTGAGTAAAGCGATTTTGACTTATTGAGAGTCAACTGTATAAGGAAAATCAATGACCCCCAATTTTAGCTCTAGCTCTTTGGGTTCTTTAAAAGAAGATTTTTAAGTTTTTACTATATGCATATTGGGAAAATCAATGACCCCCTGGGGCAGGGCCAATTTTGACCCCAGGGCTTTTATTTGACACTCACTAGAAGTTGTTTCATGCCAAATATCTAAGCTCTAGCTCTTTGGGTTTTTTAGAAGAAGATTTTTTAAATTTTTGCTATACACATATAAGGAAAATCAATGACCCCCAATTTTAGCTCTAGCTCTTTGGGTTCTTTAAAAGAAGATTTTTAAGTTTTTACTATATGCATTTAGGGAAAATCAATGACCCCCTGGGGCAGGGCCAATTTTGACCCCAGGGCTTTTATTTGAACAAACTTGGTAGACACTCACTAGAAGATGTTTCATGCCAAATATCTAAGCTCTAGCTCTTTGGGTTTTTTAGAAGAAGATATTTAAAGTTTTTTCTTTTGGTTGCCATGGCAACCAGAGTTCTGCATGGAATTAAATTCTTTGAACAATTTTCAAAGGTGACCACCAAAGGAACATTCCTGTGAAGTTTGGATGAAATTGGCTTACTGGTTTATGAGGAGATGTCATTTAAAGTAAAAGTTTACGGACGCCGGACGGACGGACGCCGGACGAAAAGCGATCACAAAAGCTCACCCTGTCACTTTGTGACAGGTGAGCTAAAAAGACAACTTTAAAACAACATAAAAATGTGCGTTTCAATAACTTACTGTTCACCTTTTATTACCCCCAAGGGATCTCTGTTTTAGAATCATTTACTCCCAATTACAGGTGTTTATTATACCATGTGGTTGGATTCAAAAATTCCCATCACTTAATTTTAGTGTTGTTTTGATTTTCTGGTCCTTTTATATCATTGAATCTATTTCATTTCTATATGATGAAGATTCCCTTAAAAGACTGAATGAAACTGAATTTTCAATTTTCACAAACTATTTTATATGCACAAATGGCTTTCCATAGATTAATTTTTCCCACCAAAAATGATGTCAAAAGGTCAAGTGACATAAAACGGAGGTGAATGAGGTCAGTATTGTCATTTTTTTTATTATCTTTTTTTGGAAAAAAAAAGTTTTGTAGAGAGACCGATTAATGCAATGGAGGAATAGGATAGTAAAGAAAAGTAAGGTAGGATATGTGAAATATTTTCTTCAGAAACCCACCAAAATGTTATAGCAAATATTAGTAGAGCATGTCAATGTAAACAGTAGGTAGGTGGCGTTGACAATAATATTGCGAGATATGTGAATACACCGGTGCTGTAGAGCCACCAGTATCATGGGGTTCAAGTATACATGTATCTACTCTTCAGAGATAAATCTTTTAACATACAACTCAATTATTTTGTTATTATATCCCTTGTATAAATAAACAGGCAAACACTCTATTCTGCGATTGTATCTTATTGACAGTTAATACATTTTGAAAAAGAAAACATTGATGATATATATGTTAGTAATGCAAAAAATTTATACAATTAAATTTCACAGTTTAGGTTCAATAATACATGTACATGTATATATAATTATTCATACACATCTTTCAATAATATCTATTACTGACATAACAAGTGAAGATTAACTTTAATTATCAATAATAAAATTACCCGTATATCTGACTCCACTTTGAGACAGTATGGCTGATTCTGATATTGCTGTATTTCTCCTGTAATTTCTGCTACTTTCCGTCTCTTACTAAAATTTATGAGGCCTTCTTGGTCTCGTTTTAAAAAATCTGGATTTCCCTCTTCTGTCTTGAGAATGTTTGTCAAATACATTCCTGTAATATATATATTTATAAAATAGAACATGCTTATAAAATTGAATCCCATCTTAAATTTGATAGTGGATATACATGAGTTAATGCTTAAGAAAACCTGTTATTTCTATCCGATTCTAAAAGAATTTAGTCAAAATGCTGCATTATAAAGTCTAATATTGCCTAAGATATGCTTTAAGATTAGAATGTAAAGTTTAATAATACCATAATAATAATCTTTTAGGTACCTAATACAACTTTATGAATAAAATGCAGTTAGCATAAGAATGTCAAATAGTATACAATAAGACACAAGAATGGAATAAATTGGGACATTATATAATAGAATTGTAATGTTTTACCTAGGAATGGAACACATGGGGGGTTTATGGAGCGTAACTTCTCTGTGTACTTCTTGAAATGGTCAGAGTTTAACTCCTTTGACTCATTCATCAGCTTGATTAATCTATGATTAACCTCCTAATTAATACAAAAACCATTGATTTAATACAAAAACCAATGTTATATGAATAATGCAGAGCTAATAACATAAAAATAATGTATAATACTATGAGGTTATACATTGTTGAGTACACTGAAATGTTATTGGATAAATATACAGATGTCAAACTATATTGGATAAGGCATTAACCTTGTCTGATACACGTTTTGCAGCTGTAGAATAGAATTTATATTGTTCTTATAAATGTATTATGACCTTTATTTCACAATATTTTGACATTTTGAAATAACTAAGTTACTTCAAGTATAATGAGGATTTGAACTGTATTTTTGGACTCCCAAAAAATGAAATCAATGCTGAATGTAGCATGATATGCATTTATATAAACACTAAAAATGAAAATAAGGCTATATGAGGTACAATATGCATCTGATATGGACATTTTGGACTCTGGAAAGATATAAATGGATCCAATAATGATTTCTTCTAGACTTTACATGGTGCAAACTCTGAAAAATCATTGATTATACTTAACAAAACTGTGAAATTAATTATACTATACAACCATTATCATATTAATAATACAGTCAACATTTTATAAATGACACACAGTATTATTATAATTATAAGAATAATATCCAATATATTTCTAAATCAGGATATTCTTTAAACATCATTCTTTCCCTACTATTCAATAGCAACTTTTCAAGAACTGGAGCCCAACCTGAATGAAAAATGCCATATAAAAACCAGATAAAAATATACACAGCAAATAATAAAATAACAATGATATTTTTTAGTAAACAAGTGACAACTTACACTAAATGAGTGTTCAAGCCTATGAACAGGTGCTGAGTTGAGAGCACTGACAACTTCTAAAACACCATTAAAGTTATTTAACTCCTGAAATACTGCCATTATCTCTATACAACGACTAATAACTGCAACACGTTCCTCCAAGTTCTCTGTCTCAATAATACACTTCTCTAGCCAGAATGTTAACTGTAATATGTATAATATATCTCACAGGACTGTTCTTCATCTTGCTTTCATATAATATTAGATGAATTCACAAAAAGTTTGAACTATCTTTTATCTATTAATTTAGCTTAATTAAATTTGATTCTTCAAGACAAATATATAAAGTTTGCTGATGAAATATCTATGCTGCATAAATTCTATGTGGAGGTGCTAAAATGTTAAAATATTGTATATAAAATCTGTAATGTTTCATCAAGCATACAAAAAGATGAAAATAGCAATAATGAACATACATAAAATCTTTATTTTAGTTTTTTTTTGTTTTACTGTCCAAGCTTAATATTATAGTTTGAAAAATAAATTAACTCAATTTTAATATTCACAAGAGCTGTCGGTAGGACAGCAATGCTCGACTATTCTTAGTGCTTGATTGTAAAAAAAAAATGCTTGATACAGTTACCTCCTCCTGTTTACAGGTTGGGGTAATGATGGTGAACAAGTGTGCAAAGTTTCAAAGCCATATGTCAATGGACTTTGAAAATATTTGAGGTATTACAAAAACTTTAACGTAAATTCTAAGTCGAAAAAAGGGCATAATTCTGTCAAAATGATTGATACAGTTACCTCCTCCTGTTTACGGGTTGGGGTAATGATGGTGAACAAGTGTGCAAAGTTTAAAAGCCATAGGTCAATGGACTTTGAAAATATTTGAACTATTACAAAAGCTTTAACATAAGTGGTTACGCCGACACTCAGGTGACTACAATAGCTCTACTTATTCTTATCGAATAGTCGAGCTAAAAATGGATTTTAAAATTTTTCAAAACCGGAGTAGTTATGATGAACATACACTGTTTGAAAAGTCTATCATCTTAAGAAGATTTGGAGACGTCTTATTCTTTGTGCTTTTCATCCAGACACTTCCAACTAATTCTGATGGCTGGACAGCTCGATACAAGTCAAACTCCAGTAAAGTCACCTGTCGAGCTATTTCTATAGGATGCAACTACAAACAGAAAAATCAATATATGACAAATATCTTTTATGTATTTTTTACCTTAATTCTTTTTCAAAGCACACTTCCATAGTTTATATTACCCTTAACTTTTTAAGAATTCATTAAAAACAAACCTAACCTCCCGCTGAAAATAGAGAACCATTCCAGCTTACACAGTCTAGTTACACCCTATTACTGTTTGATGTTTAATTTTGGAATTTTCATGATATAATATCTTCAGAAGAGTGAGGATTAAAATTAATAAGAGTTGTCAGGGCATGCTTTCCTCAGTGCAGGAGGGTAAATTGCACATTTCTTAAATAAACAGATCTTTTACTTTAGAATTAAATCAAATTAACTTTTGATCTGAAAATGGGTGCGACAGATAGAACTCTTCTAGATGTATCCACAAATCAAGTTTCAAATCACAATTAAAGTTATTGACTATAAACTTAATCAAAGTTTGAATTTCCTAGATAAATGCACTTTAAAGGCCATTTTTTTTTTTTTTTGCAATACCATGACCTTTGACATTTTGACTTGGAAATGTGTGTTGCAGGTAGAACTCATCAATGTGCATCAATCACCTCGAAGAAAAGCAGAGATATGGACATGACCCACTTGCTAGTATCAGCAATAAAATTGAAAACAGTAGTTATAATTATATGTAAAATTTAAGTAACTTACATTTAACAGATCAAATTCGTTCTTATTGTGTGTAAGATGCCACTCTATAATAGGTGGAGTTTTCTGGTATGTGAACTCTCGTCCAGCTTTTGTCAACTCCGTCTGAATAATAAAACATTAAGCATAACAAAATATTTAAAGCGAAATAAAGTACCAGTAAAGGCAAAGCTCTTACATTGCTGAAGTTATGAAGGTCATAAATTATAACAAATGCTTAAGTCATGAAGGTCATATAACAATTACTTAAGTTATGAAGGTCATATAACAACTGCTAAAGTCATGAAGGTCATATAACAATTACTTAAGCTATGATGGTCATATAACAATTACTTAAGTTATGAAGGTCATATAAAAATTACTTAAACTATGAAGGTCATATAACAATTACTTAAGTTATGAAGGTCATATAACAACTGCTAAAGTCATGAAGGTCATATAACAATTACTTAAACTATGATGGTCATATTACAATTACTAAAAATTATGAAGGTCATATAAAAATTACTTAAGTTATGAAGGTCATATAACAATTACTTAAATAACCATTAATTATGATGTTTCTCATTTTATCTGTTGAAGCCTCTAATACAAAGATTAAAAGACTAATGCAAACAAAAAAATAATAAAAATTCAAAAAGTTTTTCTCACCCTTCTCTGTATAACTTTTAAAATTGAGTCAGCCATTTTTTTCATTGCTTTTCCCTTGACTGTGTCAAGAAATTTTTTCAGCTTCTCCAGTAGACTGGAATCTCTTTCAAAATCATAAAAGTGGTGATCTACCCAGTGCCGTAACACATTTACCACTCTGTTTAAAGAAAATGCAACACACTTGAGGATAGATATGGATTATCTCTTTTATTCATGTGGTAATAAAAACTGTAAAAGTAGTCTGTCACAATTTCAAACAAAAGAAACATTACTTAATAGGTAGATAATACACATACTTGTTTGTAAAAGTTTTTTCTTTTTTTCAACAAAGTGCATCTACATACCCAAGAAAAAATTAATAAGAACAGAAATTCTTAAATGAACAAGCAATTACCATAGTATTGCAAGCAATCCATAAGTCCCCTACCGGTTAGAACCCCAGCAACATTCTGATTTCAATTTTACCAGTGAATGAATGACATGAATGAACTTAAATCTTTTGAGTTCTAAGTTTGTCTATTTCTCAGTAATGTGTTAAGTTTCCCTGCCTAGTAAGGCAATTATGTTTATACAACCTTGTCATATTATTACGATGTGGGATTTTAAAGTAAATCCTATAAGGAATGAAGAAGTTGGAGTAAAAAATACCAATTTCTCGAAAAAAATCTAAGTTCAAGGGGGACATAATTCTGGAAATAGTCTTGCTAGAGTATTTAACCTTCTCAAAAATGTTGAGTGATAATAAGAAACATATATATGAAGTTTGAAGTAGATGCATTAGGAAATAAAGAAGTTATTTCAAAAAGACAACATTTTTTTTCATAAGAATTCTAAGTTCAAGGGAGGTAATACTGAAAATTTTTGTGCTAGAGTTGTAAACCTTGTCACATATTATGTGGTTGATGACCAGAAACTTATATTTAAAGTTTGAAGCAAACACCTTAAGAAATAAAGAACTTATAGTGAAAAAGCTGAAAAAATTAAATCAGAAATCTTGAAATCCAGGCTATTTGTTGCCATAGCAACCAGAATTTTCAACATAGGAAGAAAAGAGAAAGATGTGCATAATCTGAAGACTGCCATCTACCCATATTTCAAATTTTATAAAAATATTTTCAGTACTTCTTGAGTTATCACTGGATCCAGTTTATGTGTTAAATTTGCCATATTTTCAGACTATTTGTTGCCATAGCAACTAGAATTTTCAACATAGGAAGAAAAGAAAAAGACGTGCATAATCTCCATACTGCCATCTATCCATATATCAAGTTTCATAAAAATATTTTCAGTACTTTTTGCGTTATCGCGGGATCCAGTTTTGTGGAGGGACGGACGGACTGACTGACGGACTGACAGACGGACGGAGGGTAAACCTAAAGTCCCCTCCGGTTAAACCGGTAGGGGACTAATAAACTTTATTCACACGTTTAGTAAATATTCCATTCTGGACTTAAGAACTGAAATATTGATCCCAAAAGATATGTGTAGGGTTTCAATTATAATTTTTTCAGTGCTTGATTGCATTAAAACGCTTGTAATCTATATTTTTGTAATATCATAAAATCATACGAGTATTTTGTATTTAGTATAATTTAATCTATGCCCGTTACCAGTAATGAAGGTCTTGACATAGACCAACAATTATTCTTAAGACATATGAAAATGACTTGTGTTAACATTCAAGAGAATATCCTCAATATTTAACAAGATGAAATTGCATGTAACACCTTAAACAAATTACGTCAATGCAATGCCAAGTAGACTAGACAAGTCAAGCTAATAAAAGTCATAATTATGATCAATATATAATAGAGGTTTTTTGGGGTTTTTTTTTTTTAGCAAAGTTTAAAATATCTTACCGAAATTGCACAGGTTTGACATATTCCTTACGGAATCTTTTGAGATCATCCCTCAACTGTAAATTATCATTGTTATCAGCGACCATCTCAGGATCCATCTCTATATCAGGAATCTTAAACCTGTATACAAGGTAATATGTATTGTTCTTATAAATATCTACTGGTAATTTTAAACAAAAACATTTAGGAAACCTCATTTTTAAGGATATAAAAGGCTAATGATTAGTTTTCTGTTGTTAATGAAAGCCCATATGTACATGTTAAATGAGCAATGGAACAGGCCCGGCTTTCACTAACGTTCTCAAAGTCAAAATCTCAGCTCAAATCTGAGATTTTTCTCAAATCAGAAATTGAGATTGAGATTTTTCTCAGTTTGGCTTTCACTAAAAAATATTGAGAAAAATCTCAACTTAAGATTTGAGATTTTTCTCAGATATATTGAGACAAGGTTTGGCTGTCTCAGATTATGTCTCAGTGAAGCTAAATTATTATTCTCAGGGGTATTTTTACTTTCTGCATGGTTATTTTGATAAATAAACATAATTTGACTTTTTTGGCAATTAAGTTCCTATTATTTTCATGTATTTAGTAATTATATTGACTGATTATTGTGGGTGACATCATGCGCTCTAATTCATGACGTCATGAAATTATGACGTCACAATAATCATACTAAAAATGATTTATTGAATTTTGTTTGTTTACTTTTGATGTACATTCATTCTTGATAACTTATTTTCATTAGCCTTCAAATTTTCACACATTTGCAATTGCTTTTTGGTGTTTTTGTTATTGTATAAACATTTTTTTGTTGTTGTTTTTTTTTTTTAAATAAAACAAGAAAATATAGATCTAGAATATAGATCTACTTAATGTAATAAATATACAAGTATTTCCCTGTTGCTCATCTTACATCAAAACAGCAACTATATACATGATATACTTCGTAAAATAGAAGCTCGATCATCAACAATGCACATTAAGATAGCCGCTTATGTCTTGAGAAAAAACAGTCTCAGTTGAGAAAATTCTCAAATGTTGAGAAAAAGTTTAGTGAAAGCCAACTTGCGATTTTTCTCAGGTGAGTAAGAATCTCAGTTAATATTGAGACAATCTTAAGTTGAGATTTATCTCAGTTCGAGAATGTTAGTGAAAGCCGGGCCAGGTACCATGTCAATGGGTGACAAGTATAACAGCTTCATTTCAGCCAATATCAAAGATCCTGTAACTCAAATTTTTTATGGTTTTATATCATAAATCTGATGCTCAACAAATGAAGACTTATCAATATTGTATGTTCAAATAAGCATTATTTATAAAAAATATTACAGAATTTACATTTCATGTAAATAAAGGGAGGTTATTAGAAATCTATTTTCAATAAAGTCTAACATATATAACATATTCTTGGATATTTGGAAATTGTTTTAGAAGAATAATTATATACATGTACATCTGTTTATAGAACAAATAACAGTTTTTTTTCTACTATTACATGAAATAACTGGTCCATAATTATATATTAAATTAACCATTTAAATGTGCAATATTTTTTTCTACAAACCTTTCTATCAACATCTCTAGTAACTGTTGAGGACTACAGAATGATCTATAAGTGGTCAGAAAAGTTTTCACAAATTTTGGATCAGCATACATATGATATGTGAGACGCTCCACTAATTTTATAAGGGTCCCGCCCTTAATAAGTGGACTCTCCCCTGGGGCCGCTGGTTGATCCTCAAATACAATATTGTTTTCTGAATCTTCAACAGCAAACCTATACAACCCTGGATCTGGCAGTTTTAATGGTGTTTGTTTTTCTTCATCTCTCAATATGGCATCCAACTGTCTCTCCAACATACTGTAAAAACATTATCTTCAATTATAATTGACACAATGTTTAATTTCTTTTATGTTTAACAGATGTCAATCAACATGGCCTATTAAAACACCTTGAGTTCAGCTATACAAGTACTACATATCATCACAAGGGAACTTCATTTGAAAGACAAATGATTGGTGTGAAATAATTAGGGATGGCAACGAGTAACTGGTTAACCGAGTACTCGATCGAACCTCCGAATATCGGTTAACAAAATTGATAATCGATTACTCGGAAAAAAATATTTAATTTCTACGTTTTTGCGATTAAGAAAGATTAGTTCAGAAATTCGGAAATGTACACGTATCTATATAAATACTTGTTAAATGCAATCAAAACATCCTTGCAGAGGTGTGAAAATGATATTGTAAATTTAACGAGACGATCAGCAGTTTGACACGCGTATGGGATTGAACACAGTCCTGTGCCGTTTTCGTCATTCGGCCTCTTATGATATTTAATCACCTTTAAATATTAGACAGTTTGAGGCCGAAACTTGTTAATTATAAAAACGTAAATATATACGGAATATTATGTTGTGCTACAAGCAGCGGTGGAAAAATTGATATCTCGCGAGACCGAAGGTCGAGCGAAATATCAATTTTCCAACATTGCGAGTAGAAAAATGCATAGGCTTAGAAAGCTTCTACAACATAATTTTCCTTTCATTATATACCTTTGTTTGAATTATAAATGATTTTCATTATACCTACACTATAAGAAATTTCAATAAAATGAAATGTAGCTGTCAGGAAGTAAATTTATGACCGACAGATGAATACGTAATTTTTGCAAAACCGGCCACGCCTTTTATAATTTTGGTTCCCGTTTTAAATGCTACGTTTATACAAAGCTAAGATCGGAACCAATGTCAAAAAAAGTCCGGCACTTCCATATATGGTACCGTATTTGTCAATTTCTATCCGTTAATTGAAGCGTATTTGCATTTGCCATCAAGTTCATCCTGTAATTTAGGGAGAAAATTTATAGGTATATAAGAAATGCTGTCATTGACATTTCTTATGTTTATATTTTTATATTTCTTGCAGTCCTATTTATAGTTACGAATTCTATGAATTAAAATAGAAAACGAAAGTAGCATACAGACGGTGTTGATACTGATTGTGTGATAAAACTTTAAAGATCATTAAAAATCATCCGAGTAACCGAGTTCTCGATCGGAAAAACGACCGAGTACTCTAGTATTGATTTTGGTATTCGTTGCCATCCCTAGAAATAATATTGTCAAATAGATATCTAGTGCAAATTTGATATCAAGCCGTTTCCTTGTTTATAATCTCGTAATTCAAATTTTTCATATGTAATATATCATATCATATCTATCTTTGTAAGAATTTTACTAGACAAATAGACTCAATTCAGTAATCCCTAGATAAAAATCAAAATATAAACCTTCTAGTTTGAAGTGATATGAGAGCAGCCATCCAGTTGCTCTTTTCCTCTGGTGTCTTAGCAACCAGTAACACATGGTTACTATGGTCTTTGGCTTGTAATTCAAATGCATTCTTATAATCTGAAAACAAGAAAATACATGTTAAAGATACACTATACTTAATTTCCATATCAACAATCAGTGACATAAAAAGGAAATGCCACTGATGAATGATTAAAATTTCAAGGACTGTATATTATAAATGCTGTCAGAAATATAGATGATAAAACATCACCTTATCATGAGTGCAAGAAATTTGCAAACCCTGAATTTAGTATTATTTCAATTGGTATTATATGGAGAGCTCTTTCAGGTGCAGAAAAAAGCCTGAACTTCATGTACCCATGCCTTATGTGATTAAATTACCTTATGTTGAACAGAATATTTTATTTTCATTTTGTCTTATAATTGATAATATCAATTTTCTTTTGTTTTCCTCATACATAAAATATACTTATTTTCACCCTCTTAAATCCATTCTGAGGAAAGTAGCTATCAATTATGTATTATATCAATTAATATGAAATGAGCCGTGTCATGACAAAACCAACATAGTGTGTTTCCATCTGCGCAGTCTGATCAGGAGCCATGCTGCTCGCTTTCAGTTTCTCTACTTGTAATAGGGTTTGTAGGCGAACAGCATGGATCCTGATCAGACTGCGCGGATGCGCAGGCTGGTCTGGATCCATGCTGGTCGCAAACGCACTATGTTGGTTTTGTCATTATGCGGCTCATATATATATATAGCCTACCATCACAGTCTTCTTTATCCCGTACTTCAATTTTTCTTATGTTGAATTTCTCCTTCAACTTAAACTCTCCTTGTGGCTGAGACACTGACGTTCTTCTGACGTTTTGTTTACACAGCACAATGAGGGCATCAAACAAAAATACATGTCGTTCTGTATTCTTACCACGTGCATGCTTCATTAATACACCATCTGAAATGTTGTCAAGGTTTTACATAATGCTATTTAATGAAACGATTTGTATGGTTCAACATAATCAACAATTGAAGAGCAGGAATACCTAACAAGGTCAAGGTGATCACATGTGGGATGGCAAGATGTTACATGTAACAAAGTTCGAAAGGAAGCTGCTCACAGCCAACTGAATAATTTTGAGATGTATCTGGTTAGTCCCAATCAAGAAAATATGGGTGAACAATATATAAAATCCTAGAGGGTAATGTCATAAGAATAAATGCTTTCTCTTTGCAGAGACCATGAGGTCAAATATAAATGTGAAGTCAACTATCAAAATTGAAGCAAATCCTGAAAATTCTGTTGAACCAAGACAGAAACCTGCCAACAATAAGCAGGACTAATACTAATATGACAAGTTAAATTCAGAGAGAATAATGACTTTGATTTGTACTGATATATCATATTGTCCATTAATTTGAGATTATGAAAGGTACACATCTTAAAACATCTAAATAATTTGGTTATTCATCTATTAATTTCAGTAAAGGACAAAAGGAATTATCTTTTCAACTTGTTTTCTCTTTTTATAAAAAATAGTTCATTGTGCCAAAAAAAAAAAGAAACGCTGTAAGAATATATTAAAATTCCTCATGGAAGTTGATTATTTTTTATGTGTATCAATAAAGTGTGAACTTTTAGTGTCCTTCAAGTGGCTTTAATGTAAGAAAATTCCTTTCTATTTTGCTAGGCTTCCAGGAGAAATAATTTGATATAATTGGTCAACTTTGACACGGTTCATTCACAGGTTAAATAACATATGTGACAGGTTTTTTTTCACTCTATTCTAAACATAATTGAATTTAACTTTTATCTGGGAAAACAAATTTTAACCTAATTTTGTTTGACATATGCTAGTTTGCATCTTTTTCTGCAGAATTATATACAGTAGAACTTTTATATGTCAAACTTGATGATTTTATTGATGCGTCAAAGTATAAAGAAAGTCATGATCCCCCCTCCATCCCCTATTTATTCTTTATTAAAAGTTGAATTTTTTTGTGTCAATTTTTTTCCTTTTGTAGAAGTTTTTACATGATTAATATGACACTTTTGATCTCAACATGTTTTTCACACCTTTCCTATCGGCTACAATGATTGCCGATCAATTTGTATGACAGTTGTTAATTACAAAGCTGAGGATTTTTACAGCCTTTGTGTGCATTCATTTGTGTGAGAACATGCTTCAATTGAAATGATTGCCGTATTTGTAATTAAGCATAAAAATTAGGAATAAATTTCATTTTGGATCTTTATAGATTTTGGTGTGTGTATGTAGTGCAGGGATAATAACGACGACGCATTTCCATTATACGCCCCTATTTTATAACTGGAAAATCACAGCCACAAATTTTTCATTTAAGTGAGACATGATCCATCGGGTTTTTGTCCACTTCTGTGAAATTTTTAAGTGGTGGGCGTTGTTATGCCATTCTAGTAAAATTTAGTGGTGGGGTTTTGTCCACTCTATAAAATTTTGAGTGGTGGGGTTTTAACTGGTGGGGTTTTGTCCGTCTTCCGTATGATAGTCGCACTGGATATATTAACGTTAAGCTGGTTATCGCCTTTTCCATTTATTACGCCTATTGTAACTAACTGGTAAACATCAATGTCTCAAAATTTTGTCATTTAACTGAGAGCGATACTTAAGCCGAAGTCCTGATGTCTTGAAGTTAATACACAAGTCCCATCAAATTAGACTTACCAAAGTTCTACTGTATCAAACTTTTGGAAGAACTAAGTTCTACTGCCATTTTTAGACTAAGTATACAATATAGTACATACAATAAATGTAACTCACCCAGTATAAATTCACTACAGCTTTGCCAAATATCTCTACCTTCCCAACCATCAATACTTTTTTGAAGTTCTGACATTTTCTGAACTACAGCCTGGCGACCTGTTCTGCCTTGTAACCTCAACGAAGTTTCCCTACAAATACACCACAAGTGAGAATGTTTGTAAAAATCTTTGATTTTAATATCGTGTTATCACCTTTAATTTGTTAAGCTTTAAATAGAGGAATTAACATTTAACTATTATCTTTGTTCTTTCATTTCAACAATTTGATTACTTTGCATTTGACAATGTAAATGTATAATAATATGTAAGAATTTACCATGGCTTCTTTTTGGCAAGATTACCAGAGAATTTATTCTCCATGAGATATTTGATAGGTGCTAGAAGGCCACTGGCTTGTTCTAAACATTCACTGTCTTCTTCATTGGGACTAGTAGCTATCAAAGCCTGCAAAATATTCAATAATGTCATAATTATGAACTAAAGTATTCTAACAAAATTGTATGAAACCACTATATTTTCTTTGCCCTTTTTCCTGTTAAGTCTATGAGGGCTGTCTCACAAAGTCATGGACAATTGGTGTAAAACAAAGACATAATGCCCTTGCCTAAAATAACTTTGCACAAGTGTATTTCCACCTAAGTAAGAAGTAAATAAGAAACGTTATTTCAAGAAAATAATTATATATAATACACTAAATATCTAAGCATAAATACAAACCTGAAGTGAACATATTCAGCCGATGCCAAAATCATTTTATAATTTTAACACATTATTTTCAAAACAGAATAACAGGTTGATGACTTTGAAAAAAATAATCAGCATAATGTTATGACGTTGACATTTATCATATGTCTAACCAGATATGACCTTACTTCAAGGAAATCACAAGCTATATATGTTTAAAGTGCTTCTTTTTACTTCAAGAATGGTGACATTTGATTCTGACATGGCCCAGTAGATGTTTATCAATTTCTGCTTTTAGTACCGAATGACATCTGCGGTCATGATGAAAAACTTTAAAAATGTGGAAAAGTACCATAATAATTTGGGATTGTTAGTATAAAAGTGTTATATAACAGGTGATGGAAACAAAATAGCAGAAGTGACTTACCTGTAGTCAAAGTGATCATGAACATAGGAGAAAATGAAATTCTTTAAATGAAGTTTTTATCAATGAAATGCAGAAATATATAGCCCTGTATGGCTGATTTAAACCATAAATATAAAACTATTCTCAATGTCTAACTCAATGAACAGTTATAAAATATCTTGTCTCTTCGGTCTTACCTTTAAAACTTCAAAATAATGAAGACAGTGATAAATAGGGCCTAACAACAACTTTGGTAAGGAATATTTCATCGCATCTTTAAAACCACTTCCATAACCCTACAAAGAAAACAAAATCTTATTTTAATCAATATAATAACACAGAGATTTAGTGGTGCATCTAAATAGTACATACAAAAACCTAAAGCAGAAAATAAAGACATAATTTATATATAACTTATAAATCTCTTTGCAAGTCAAATGATTCCAATGAAATAAAAGACATGGGATTTCCTAATAATTCAAATGTTGAACTAAGCTAAATATTTATATATATTTACATGTCTGTGTCTCTGCAAGTGGTTTGACATTATTTGGAGATAGAGTTAAATTTCAAACTAGTATTGCAAAGATTTTAGTGTCTGTCATTATAATACATGACAAACTGGAAAATGACATGACTATTCTACTTATCTGGCAATGCAACGCCAAGAAATGTAATACCCCCTAAACCCGAACCCCCCCCCCCCCCCCCAAAAAATGACAAGACCAGGAATGCAAGTAATGTATTACCTCCTATCCCCCCCATCACCAACACACACTTGAAAATGGAATAACTTTGAACATGGAATATTCAGACGTAGAAAAAGCCAATACAGTTTTACTTTTTAATATCATAAATAACATACCTGTAATGTTTGATTAAAATCTGGTCTTTGCATGAGGGTATGTAGCCTGTCTTTGCCTTGAGGTGCCATCATGTCATCAACATATCTCATATATACACCAAACTCTTCCCCCTAAAATATCAACATATGTCCTGTCAAATAATTCTGGCAAGGGACTTCAGTAAACTAGAATTCCTTTATAAATTTTTCTCATTAAAAAGTTTATTGTTTTCATAAAAACACTTGAATTTCTCCAGAATGGTGCATACTACCTACTGATTTTATATCATATAATTGAGGCATTAAGAACTAAGTTTTCTACAGACAGATTAGTTAGATAGACATTACATCATACCTCAGCAAGATCCTGGAAGCAGATGCCCACAGTTGGGGTTTCATTCTCTGCTGCAACCTCAACTTGTTCCTCTACAGAACTCAACAACTTAGCTGTGAACTGATGTATGTCCAAAATATTGCTGAATATATTCTCAAGGTCCTATAAGAAATAAAAATTAGTCTTTCTGTTACAATTTGGACCTTTTTAACAATAAGCATGTTCAGTTATAGTTTTACCAAATGACACTCTGAAACAGATTATTTTAGTAAATTACCTACTTCTGTATTAAAATTCAACAATATAACCTAAAATTTAGAAATTTCCTTCTGTAAAGTAGTCTTGGCTAATGTAAAGAAAATAGAGAACAAAATATAAGTAGTACTCTGTTAAATTTATACTTTTCACCACATGCTTTGGTAACAACATAAATATGCTCAATAATAGTACCGGTAAGTACTTGATAGTGGAATAAGAAAAGGTCCTACAATGTTCTACTTAACCCATAACTTCATGAGCATTTTGTGAAAAATGGCTGTTTTCATTGGAAAGTCTCCCGTTACAAGTTCAAATTGCTATAATACTATAAAAAATTGCTTCAACACTAATCAAACTTGGCACAAATGTTGACTGGACCATTGCCCTTGCAACAACATGCTCAGGCTTAAATTTTCTGTTACCATGGCAATGATTTTTTCCATCAAAATTGATTTCAAAGTGCTGCAACTTCTCAATGGATTGAGATAGAGTCAAATGCTTTTCAGCGTTGCTTACACGTTACCTTATGATCAATCTGGGGTCATTTAAAGCCTCTCACAAGTCCAAAATTCTCTTGGCGATGAGGGGGACTCCGCCCCCCTTCAAACCCCCCAAACAGAAGGGGATTTTCCCCCTTCTGGCAACCCCCTGATGTACCTTTTGTTTGGGGGGCCGCGCCGAAAATGAGGTCACTTTTTTTAACAACATTTCTCAAACAAAAACAAGTGTTGGGGGCCTATATAAGGCATTTTTTCACCATTTGAGACAACAAAAATGGGGGGTGAAAAAGGCGTTAAAAGGCGTGTATATAACGTAATGGGTTAATAGCATATTAAGCTAAGAGCTTCATAAAAAGTGGTTTGCTTAAAACTGTCATGAATAGAAATAATATTAATGAGTGGTTGATATTTTCTGTTGATTAATTATTTATACAGCTGTAAATAACTTTGACAGATGAATAAGATGTCTAGAATTTTTGAAAATCTCCTGTAGCATACATGGAAACTGATACCCTGTCTATAACAATAATGTGATTTCATAACTAATAGTACAACACCGGATATTTTTACTCAGGAAGTAAAATCCACAGTACCTAAATGCACTTATAAAAACTTACCCCTTTCGGATGAAGCCTATATATATTTATATAACGACCTTTTTTCAATGTGTTTGTCAAATGATATCATTGGAAAAAAAACATGTATTTTAAACAACTCTAGAGTCTACTTGATGATTTACCTTACTACCAGGAAAATGCTGTTCAAATGGTGCCCTAAATACTTTAATAATCATGTTAAGGTCATGAAGGTACTGGTTTTCTTCCAGGATAAAATCCTTTACAGTTTCCTCGTATGTCAGTGACTCTCTGCGTACAGGCTCATCTACGATAGGCAGTGACACTTCTGTCTCCTCCTGGGAGAACATGTCCATTAACACCTGAAATATTGCATCAAACATCCGTAGTACCATATCAACTCCAGTAACTTTTATTTGGTTTCTTAACAAGTTTATATTTTTCAGTCCATATAAAAATCACATCCAGAAAGATATACTAATAACATTTCTAGATTTGCACATAGTTTAAATGCTAAAAGATATTCTCTTAGAATGGCAAACCAATGTTTTGGGAAAAAATGCTAAAAACAGGCACCCTTAACTTATTCTTTTATAATTCTTTAAATGATTTGATAACTTTTGAGTATTCCATTATTGCATAATGAGATGAATGTAACAAATGGTATCTTAATATGAATAGAAGCATATGATTGACAGTAATTGCAATATTGACACAACACATCTGTTTATCAACATTTATCAACATAACTCAGCCTACTTACGTGGTTTAAACATATTTATTTACGCTTGATTGCGAAATAAGCTCTTGCAACTTATAAATTCACTTTCGAGTCTGCTTCCTGGAACCAACCAGTACTTGTGTCATATGAAGATACATGGTCGTGACCCGATTAGGGCTCAAACCCATGACCCCTGGGTTGAGAGGCAAACACCTTAACCACTAGGCCACCGCTCCCCTTAAATGTGAACATATCTCGGCATACTTACTTGATCTGCACATATTGCTACTTTAATATCCTGTGATGTCAGATCGGGATGCTTGATATTCTTCACATAGTTCCCAGTCAACTATATCAAAATAATTAAACTTTAGTTATATTAGAAAGAATCTCTATTAAAAAGTGAGCATTAAAAAAACAAACATTTTATCAGTATATCTTTTTTCTTTAAAATTAAATATAATCCATTTAAAATTTTCGATAAATATTGTTCTGTAATAAATAAAATTTGTATTTATGACAAGTTACATTTTCATTATATGTATTTGGAATAAAATGATTACCTTTAATATATCTGCAGCTATGTATTCAAGGACAGCTACAATATATACTGTTACTGTGTAGTCTATTCTGTAACCAAGCACCTCCTAAAATAAAATAAGCAAACACGAAGATGAAATTTCCAGTCCATTATGATTAGTGTCACAGCATTAAATTTTGAAAAGTGGTAATTTAAATTTTTTATCTTATTTTATGATTGATTTTGGCTGAAGTTTTTCAAATTCTGGACAGGAAAAGAAAATAGAACTTTAGTACAATTAATAATGTCATAATCCCTATAAAAATTCTTGACCTAAATGCGAATAGGATAAAAATAAAAAAAATATTTCAGGTATTACATGTACATACAGTTCTCAGAGAAAACAGTCCCATTTATAAGGATAATATATTTATAATAAATATTATCTCAATAAAACTTACTTTTACAAGCAGTGGGTGAATTTTCTCAACAGGCAATACCAATGTCAAGTTTTTCTTGTTCCTGTTATCAACCTTTTCAATTGCCCTTTCAGCATCTCTGATTGCCCATTTATCAATGGGATCTGGAAATGTTTTCTGGACACGATCTTCAACATCTTGTGGCACATGAGGTTCTGATGCACACAATGTGGCAAGAAGTTGGATGATAAGTTTCTCAATGTAATCAAGTGCATCTTCCTTGGCTGTAAGAGATGGGTTAACCTGTTTGTGGACCTGCAAATATAACATAAAACATGGGTTTATAGAGAATCTTAAACTAGAAGACAACCAATCTATAAACAAGATAAATAACTGTTACATTATCAAAATCATGCATTTTTTTTTAAATATTGAGATGTCTTCAACTCAATGTGGTAGAAGTTCATGAATTATATTCTTTTTAAGAGGCTTTTAACAGGGGTTCATATATTTCTTGGCCTACTATTTGAGACATGGTATGTTCATTAGAAATGGAGGAAGAAAGGTGTATCAAACTTCTTGTTTTCCATTCCACCAGAGGTGAGATTATTTAAAGCTGCACACTGGTGTGTTTATTGGTTACATTTCCGTAAACTGTACGGCGCGGTACGGAAAATAACCAAGAAAAAAAATGGCGGCCTCCATTACTCAATACAATTTAGACATCTCTCGCTGTATTTTGAACATTTAGGACAGAATTGATGGGTTTCATTCGCAAAAAAGGCAAAAAGATCAATCTTTTAGAGAACCCTGCTTCATTATTTTGATGAATTTTTCTTATAATATTTTTTCATGACAAAAAATCTACTGGTCCGTCGGACCACCAACCTTGCAATAATCACTGGACCGATGCTAAATTTAGTGGCCTCGGGCCTCGGACTGGCGTTAATTTCGAAGACTGCTAAGTTGATAAATTTTTTTGCCACTTTCATTTTTTTTTTTTTTGACATGGCAAATTGAAGCAGAAATCATGAAAAGTTCAAATTTTGAAATATGTACGACTGATCTGATTTTTTTATTGCTCTGAAGTGGCATTTCAAGAACTAATCTTTTGCTTTGACAGCTTAATATCAAAGGCACTTGCTGCATGCAGAAATTAGGCAGTTGAGATATCTGATTGGCTAATGACCTGTCAAAAATTACAGTGATGAAATTAAACATCAGCCAGGTACATATTTCACCCTTTCTTTTTATCAAAAACTGTGAAAAAAAGGTCCAGCCTAACTTTACCACATAGGAACTGTCAATTGTAACTTAGCTTAATCATAAATAATTTTTTTCAGAGGAAATCTTTAGAATTAGATGAAAAGTTATTGAAAACAAGCTTACTTATAGCTACGACAGTTTTGAAATCATTCTACTTACATGTAATACTAATAATAGGCAATATAACTCCAAAATATTTTTTGGAATAATGTCTCATGTCAAAGTTCCACTCATAGACGTTTTACTGTATTATTTAAAAGAACCTGTTTTTACTTGGGTTACAATTTTGATTTAAAGCATTACAGTAGATTACAGGACATCCACCTCCTTGATGTTTGGCCCTGGACTTTCGGCCTAGAATGCAAAAGCCTGGTCTTTTCGGCATTTTTTATGGAAATAAAGAAATACAGTGTAAAAATGCAGTCAGAATAAACTAGGAAAAAGGAATGTGTCATACTTATTCCATAAGACTATGATTAAAGATAGTCTTCATTTCTGATTTTGCTCCTGATGCATAATGCTCATTTTTTTAATTGGGTTACAAATTATGTACATGTTTATATGTATTTTAAACTTTATATACATGTTTAGATTAATATTGACTTTTTAAACACATTTTTCAAATAACTTCATTTTCATAACTTATTAAGTCAAAAGGTTTGATACATAATTATTACACTATTCAAAATAATCTAAAAAGATTACTAAACCAATTCAAATAAAAATATAAACATTTTTTAGGCCTCTTTGGCTAATTTCTTTCTTATATAAATATTATGTTTTAATACTGATATGAACATAAAAAAATGAAAAAAAAACACACCAAATATTATATATTTTGATTTTTCAAAAAATGTCCTTTAAAGGAATAGGAATGGATGGATTGATGTCTGTCTAATATAAATATTCATCATTTAAAAAGAGGTACCATGACAGTTTTTCTGTTGACATCAACCCTATAAGTGAGAAATTCGTGTTTTAAGACACTATTTTTTACTTGAGAAATAAGTTCATGGGCGCCGCCATTTTGTCGTTCTGTCATTCTCGCGAGACAGACGAGACCGAGATTGTGACGTGTTATACCCACTTCCGGTATAGGTATACACGCTGGTACAACTAAGAACTTATCAATGTTATTGCGTACATTATACATTATTTATGAAAACATCATATGGAACTGAATTGCTTTAATTAATTAATTGAAGACGCCGCGACATTAATTATCATTTGTCCGATTTTCAAGCTTGCTGATGATCCCACCACATGATTTAAGCAATGACTGCTTAATTTTCAAAGATAAACCATCAATTTAATTTGGGTACTATGAGAAACTTCTTCAAATTAACGATATTATATCCTTTTATTTTGTACTTAATTTTCGCTAGACAAGCTGTCCGAATAGGGTACATCGCCGGTCATGTATCTTTTTTTCGAATCCGGGTCAGCTCGGCCCTAAAACATACTCGGCCCCGAGTCAGCTCGGCCCTATTCCAACTCGGCACGGGTCAACTCGGCCCACTTTTAAAAAATGGGTAAAGGACATCAACGGACTCCTATTGTCACGGGCTATTATTATCAATCAATGTGTATGTTTGTTAAAGATACCGATTAATTAGGTGATAATTATGATTGACTCATTCATTCAAATTTGATTAGTGACCACCTGAAATTAATTAGAAGCTTATATGCTGTTAAGTAAACACGTTTTTGTTTCATATTTTTTTGAAAATTACTTTACAAACAAAATGCATCTAAGGAAACACATTTATATTATATCTATATTCACAGGTACAAGTATCGAACCTGGGAAGAAAAAATATGAAGTTATTTTATCAATCTGTTCATATTTTTTCTTTCCAGGTTCGATAATCGTGCCTGTGTCTATATCAATTTTATCGAATCTGCAAGACAAATACATTACTTTTCTTTCTAAATATACTTTATTTCCTCAGAGGTACAATGCATAATTATATAATAATAATAAGATATTTCTTATTATTCATTTACCTTTACAACATGCAAAGCAAAGTAAATACGTAATAGGCCTATATATTTTTGTAAAGTGGGCCGAGTTGACCCGTGCCGAGTTGACCCGTGCCGAGTTGGTATAGGGCCGAGTTGACTCTTTTCCCTTTTTTTCAGCGTAAAATATCAACTAAATCCAATATGCAGAGATCTGCTGAGGACGCGATTTTCCGCCATTGACGCTAAAAATGAGAATGGCGCAGGAAAATCGGCAGCCAGACTTACATCGTATGAAAACAAAACTGTCCATTAGGTTATTTAGGCGCCCAGTCAACTGGTACCAACAGCAACAGGTTGCCCATTCCCCTGTTATTACGCATATATTCTCGGGTTTATCCAGTTCCTTATAGATTTTTTCCACGTTATCTACTTACCCAATCCCTTTCCCACACAGATACGCATTTCTACTACCGTAAATTTAATCCAATAAAATAAAAAATCATAAATCTACTAAATATTTAAAATGATTGCTATTTTATGAAATGCTGTAATTTACAGTATAACTTGACAGGTGCGGAACTTAATTTCCCCTAAGGTCATTCAGTTCACTGATGAAGCGTCTATTTCGTCATTAGAATATTTGACAAGGGTGATTAACCAATCAGGGCAACATTGTGCATGATCAAAAGGTCTGTCGGCACAGAGGCATACAAGGAGCAATAAAAATCGTCAGTACACACTGTGACAGGAACAATTGGTGCAAATTAGGAACAATTAAAATGGACAATGCACAGTATTAGACATAAGTAGTAAGAACCAGCAATTGTGTGAATAAATTATGCAAATTAGATTTTTGAGCAGCCAATAAAATGTTTTGCCTGCAGTTAATATTAGGCTACGATTACAATGCGAATCAAATTCAAATTCTTTATTTCTCTCAGTGCATCATACATGATACAAACATAAGGTATATAACAATTAATATTTGTAAAAACGGCATTACATACATGGCAAGTCATTTACAGAGAACAATCACAATACATAAAAAAAGATTAACCATCTATTGTTTATTTATTTTTTCTTCTTTCGTTCAGGAGGAAGTAAATTATTTAGTGTATTTAGTGTAATGATTCTGCAACATAATTAATATGTATGAACAGCTGATTTGACCACGTGTTGAAAATAACATAAAATGATGTCTATTTCACATAATCATCTTTTGACACCTGTCATGCATAATATCGGGCAAACGACAGTATTTGTTTTTATAAGAGATTTAAATTGATTATAAAGTTTAATGTATCGAAATTGTGTCGACTGAATTTTAACACATTTTTTGCGGGGTTTATTTATTTCCTTGTTTCACGGGCAGCATCATACGTTGACAGACATGTTAACAATTTACTTTTCAAAAGAGTTGCTTATATTTTTTAAATGTGTACATCAATTATGACATATGTTCACACCTTTTAATTTGAAAGTCAGAATCAAACTGCAAAAATGTAATTACATGTACTATTAAGAACACGTTTCAGTATACGAATACGAATACGAACTTTATTAAGCATAAAACATAGTACAATGTTTATAGCCATAGAAATACAAATAAACATATACATACAATGAGAAACAGAACAATTTTCCAGAGAGTATAAATATTTGCCAGAAAAATAAACAATTCTAGATTTTCATACATCCTAAGTTGCTAAATGTCGTCCATATTGTTATATGGTTATGTGTGATCAAGAAATACGTTTCTGATTTGCAAAATACAAAAATTTAGACAATGCCAACAATGTTCTCTTTGATCTAGATGATAAAAGATTATCAAATTTATACATGTTTGGCCAATGACAATATATAGGTTTAAAAAATTTTATTCTAAGCTCTCTATAGTGTGGACATACAAGCAGAAAGTGGTATTCATTTTCAATTTTTCTCATGTTACATGATTTACATATTCGGTCTTCACGTAGGGTATTATCATATCTTCCTGTTTCAATAAAAAGATTGTGTGAAGAGGTTCTAAACCTAGTAAGTGCTACTCTATATCTATTTTCATGTATGGAGTCTAAATATAATTCCCTAACAAAATTGTGTTTAAATAGACAATACATTTGTAATCTTGAAGAATTATTAATTTCTGTATACCATTTCTGCATATATGTGTCCAATAATCTTTGTTTTATAGAGTTAATCGGAATTTCAATATCAAATTGGTTATCCCAGACATACCTAAATCCGTTACTTGATAGAATATCTTTAACATAAGAGGCCCAATTTTTTCCACCATAATTACGACCGGAGTCCGTGTCGGATTTGAGGAGAAGGTATGATTGTTTTACAATTGAGGAGTCATTCTGTTTAAGTATCTTTATCCAATATCGGAGTATATTAACTTTACGAAAGATTTGTATCGGAACTCGACCTAATTCTCCATAAAGAGCTGCAAGATTCGTTGACTTTTTTTACACCCAGGATTCTACGCAAAAATTTTGTATGAATTAGCTCGATATCTGGTGCATCGTGTAAACCCCAAACTTCTGAACTAAAATTTAAAATTGAACCTACTAAAGAATCGAATAGTTTACATTTCTGATAAACTGGTAGCTGTATGTGTCTAAAAACTGTAAAAAGGTTAAAAAGTGCATATGACGCATGTTGAGCGATTCTTTTTTGTGTTCTATACCAGTTACCATTTTTTGAAAAGTGTAATACCAAGATATTTAAAAGATTCGACGATATCTATTCGTGTGTTTGTAAATAAAGAAATCATACTGGGAATGTCTGCCTTTTTCAAAAATCATGGCTTTAGTCTTAGAAGTATTAATTTTCAACCCCCAAAGTTGACAGTAATTTTGGATATCATTTAACATAAACTGTAATGTTTCGGGAGACTTAGCAAAAAGCGCCTGATCGTCTGCAAACAATATTAGAAAAATCTTGAGCTCATTTATGGTAAAAATATCACTTAAATTTGTATTTATACAGTCGTTTATATCATTTACGAACAGCATGAAGAGAAGAGGTGAGCTCGGGTCCCCCTGTTTCAAGCCTATGTGTGTTTCGAAAAAGTCTGAAAATGAAGATTTATACTTTATACATGACTTAACCTTGTTATACATTGATTTTATTGCTTTAACTAATTTGGAACTAACGTTTTCAGTAAGTAGTTTCTGCCATAGGAAAGATCGGTCTACTTTATCGAAACATTTCTCATAGTCAATAAAGACACAGTAAAGTTTTTCACCCGAATCAAGGACTTTTGATATTACAGTGTGAAGAATGAAAATACAATCTATTACAGATTTTCCTTTTTGGAAACCAAACTGATTATTACAAATTTTTTCATTATTTTCTACCCATTTAGTAAGTCTATTCAGTAGAATTTGAGAATAAATTTTTGCCAATATGTTTACTAGAGTAATTCCACGATAATTTTGTGTATCGTTTATATCTCCTTTTTTAAATATTGGTGTTATTATACCTTCTCCCCAAATCAACGGATATTCTCCATTATTGAATAGCCTATTAAAAAGTTTTAACAGAAATTCTGATATAATATCATACGATGATTGAAGAATTTCACTTGTAAGTTCGTCCTTTCCAGGGGATTTATTTTTATTTTGTGAGAAAACTGCGTCTCGAAGTTCGGGTTCAGTTATATTTTTATCGAGTTCCCGGTTATAGATGTTTTCATCGAAAATTGAATAAGTATCATCGTTCGAATACTCTTCGCCGAATAAAGATTTAAAGTAATTATAAAACTGATCTACGGTCAAGGTCTCGCTTTTTTCAGTTTTTGTTTTGTAGCTGTTTTTGATGTTTTGCCAAAATTTTCTAGGCTGTGATTTAGCTAAATTATTTATCCTTTTAGCCTCATTAATTGTAAATTTTCGTCTCGCCTTTGATTTAACTCTATTATAGGTAGTACGCATTTTTACATAAGTCTTACGCGTTTCCTCGGTTTTTTGTCTATTAAAAATATTTCTCGCAATTTTAAATTGTTTTTTTGCATTGGAACAGTTTTTATTAAACCATTTATTGTTTACATACCCATGTTTATGTACTTTTTTATTTGTTATTGTACCAAACGCTTCACGTGCATTTTCCTGTAACAGCTGATTAAATGTTTGTACCACGTGGTCAATAGGGCGGTTGTTTATATCGCGGGTTAGTTTCTGTAATACGTCACTCTTACTAAGTAGTTTTGTTCGAAACAGGGGTATATTTTCTTCATTCCATAACAATTTACTTATGTTCTCGTTATCTTGTAAATTTTCTTGAGTTTGAGGAAAATGTGATATTTTTGGGATCGTAAAAAGTATTGGCGCATGGTCGGAAAATTCATTAAATTCAAGTATTGCAAATTCATCTAACATGGAAAAATCACAATAATTTAAAGTAGATAATCAACTGTACTTTGTCCATTGCTGGTACAAAATGTATAATTACCCTTGTGCCGGTCATCAAGAATACGGCCGTTAGCTAATAATAACCCGGTTACGCAACACATATCAAGCAGACGACGTCCGTATTGGTCAATTACATTATCTTTGTTTACACGAAGTGGAATATCACGTGTTTCAATAAACGTCAAATTTTGGTCTAAATATTTATCATAATCAATGTAATCGGGCAAATCTGAAGTTCTGCTATTAAAGTCCCCTGAGAGCAATACTTTTCCTAAATCATTAAACTTTAATATATCTAGCTCTAACTGTTCAAAAAAATCGAAATCGGCATATTTAAGAACCTTAGAATCTGATGGTGGTATATATACATGACAAACAAAAACATCAGTAGGATTTTTATAATAATGATAATTATCGCCATTCAATAATTCAGCCAATTATTCGTTGGTGCGTTTGTTTAATTAATTTCATTATTTGATTGTGAAACTTTGTTAAATAATAACATGTGTATTTATTGAATCTGTGAAATATTGTTTAATTACATTAAGATGAGACTTTAATGAACATAGCATTGTTTGGAGTAACGGGCATCACTGGCCTGAAGTGGTGCGACCGGTAGACGTTGATTTTTTATTTGTTTCTTTATTTTTTATTATTTTTATTTTTATTTGTGGATATTGTTTCGTATTTTGAACCATAAAAAAATCTCTACACCTCCTGTATAAAATTAAATTGTCTGGTCAATACTTTATTATATTAATATTTCGCTACGATTCAACTAGATTGATCATAAATCTAAAGATGTGGGGAAATGACATCACGCGCACCTGTTTTTATACGGCCAATACACAAACATGGCCGCGCCTACTGATTTGTAGAAATCGGTGATTTAGCGATTTAAATTTTGTTATCATTCGTTTAATGTTATTATTTGGCGGCAGAAAATTTGCAGATTTATTATTTATAGTATTCTTTTTCTGAAATAAAGTTTTTATTCTAACCTTGTCTTTCCCTTTAAATTTCTAAATTCAATAATTTAAAACAAGAGCAATCAGTTATCACATGTCACCTCATGATAGCCAATTGCATGTTGCAGCTGCTTTGTAGATGGAGACACTAAAATCATTAACAGGGCAAGACACATTTTTCATTTGAGGGCCATAACTCATCCAAAAATCATTCAACCATAAAACCTGTGTAATAAGCGCAATAACTTGAGCTACCAAGCAATCCTGTAAAGTTTCAATGAAATTGCATAAGTTGCATATTATGGAGAGAACAAAATCATTTAACAAGAAAATTCCATGATATGCACAACTAGACTTGGTATTGATCATTCCTGTAATAGCACCAGTAGTTTCTGAGGAGTAGTCAAGACAGGTGTCTGTGTAGCTGGCAACTAAAAAAACCAACACCTTTTTTATTCAAGGGCAATAACTCTCCAAAAAATCATTCAAGCAAAAACCGTGTAGTATGCGCACGTACTCGAGCTACAAATCATTCCTGTAAATTTCATTGAAAGTGCATTAGTGGTATAGGAGGAGTAGTCCAGACAAACTGTATCAGGGCTTTTTCCTTCTATAACAGGGGCCCCTTCACAATTCAAAATTGCACTTTTTTTCACCAAGTGGCAGAAAAAAATTCACAATTTCAAAAGAGATTACACAAAATAATGGGACTTTGTCTTCGTTTGTTTTTGGGTTTTACGTCACATCGACACAGTATAGGTCATATCGCAACGTTCCAGCTTTACTGGTGGAGGAAGACCTCAGGTGCCCTTCCGTGCATTTTTTCAGGCACGAACGGGCACCTGAGTAGAACCACCGACATTCCGTAAGCTAGCTGGATAGCTTCCTCACATGAAAGAATCCAAAGTCCCTGTCGGGATTCGAACCCACAGCGGTGAGGGGCAAGTGGTTTGAAGTCAACGACCTTAACCACTCGGCCACGGACGCCCCCTTTGTCTTTCGAAATACATTGTTTACCTTCCTGTAAAACTTGATTTATCATTATGCCAATTGCAATTACACAGAAGTAGTTTTATCAAGTTAATTTTTTTTTGCGCATGTTAACTTGAAGCAGATTTTACACAGGTCAAAAATTATAATCAACTGTTTCCGGTTTCAAAAAGTAATATGTCAATTTTTTTCTCACAATTTTATGACATATATATCGCGCTTTTTTTCACAAAATGAACAGGCCCAGGCCCCTTCACAATTTTGACAAAAAAATGCCCTGTGTATTAACACCTTTTTATATTCAAGGGCCATAACTCACCTAAAATTCAAGCAGAAAACCCTTGTGATAAAAGGCAAGTACTTGAGCTATGGTCATCCCTGTAAAGATTCATTAAAATTGCAGTAGTGGTATAAGAGGAGTAGGTGAGACAAGCTTTAAAAATGAAAATTATTAAATGCCATAATTATTGATAACTCTCACAAAAATTACTGAACCAGAAAATGCCAACAATATGTACAACTAGACTTGGTACTGATCATACATATAATGAAATTGTAGATTACAAACATGTAAAGATAAAATTAAGTCAGACAAGACAAATTACAATAAAAAGAGCATAGCTGCTTTCTTAAAACAGTATATTGCAAGTGTAATCAATTCAGTTAACTGGAAAAAAGTAAAATTATAAAGAACCAACAATTGCGAAACCAACAAGATATATCTGACTTAAAATCATACACAGTTCAAGCGTAAAATTCAGACTAAATTTACAAACAAATTATCATAATTATGTTTGAAACATTTCATTCAGTAGTACATGTACTAATTTAAAAATGTTAAAAAGTGTTAAGAAAAAGACATATCTTCTGACTGCTATGAAATATAGGATTATCCACAGTTTGTTTTGTTTTAGTCAATCAGCTGACCAGATCACTTACCAAATTCAGAGCTGTCATAAAGATGCCTTTCCATTTTGGAGCATTCTCATCCGAGAAAAAATCATAAGTATTAGTATCACTGCTTGTACTTGTTGCAAACATAACTGATTGTTTAACTGTGTACAATTATGAAAAATTGGAGGAAAACCCCCATCTTGGGAGGAGGATTCAGTGCTTCAATTCATTCTCCCTCCCAGAGAAAGTATAAACATATAACAGCATGATAATCATTTGAAATGCATCGTTTATTATTTCTCCTTGATAGTAACTTAATCATTGTGCGAATGTTATCGTAGGATTTGCGTATTATGTGTTTACAAATCAGTTTCTTCCGCATAATCCTTAACCGAAACTAGGATCTAATACTTGCGCATGCGTAGTAATTAGTCGTAAAATTATAAATGCGAAAAAAATATTTTTTTCTTATATCGACAAATATCTACATTTATTCGAAATCGCATTGCTTCTGTTATATTACACAACATCAGGAAGAAGTATATTTATTTTACGACATTGTAATTAACAGACAGTTTACGATAGAACCTGTCAGATTAATTGTAAATGTGTAAACAATAAGAATACAAATGCAATTGTAGTATTTTTGAAGTGTCTGATGTGTCATTGAAATGAATGACATTGAAGATGAGGAAAAAGTTGTCTCAGCCTGGCATAAAGCATTCAAAACTGGAACCGATTATGATTTATGGGGCCAACCAGTTGAAGCCATAGATGATTACAAGAGGTTTTTTAATCACATGAACTATAAATTTGTAGCTAATGGATTTATTCCATTGAGTTAGATATACATAGAATACTACAAAAACGATCTTTTTTACCAATTAAACTCATTTTAGCAAAATCTTGATGAAGGTCCACTGGTAACCAAAAAAAAACATTGCTTTGAAAAGGAACGATAGTTTTATCTGCCATGTTCATGGGTGGTGCTTTATAATTCATACATGTGACATCCCGGCGGGATTTAAAAAAATCCCGATATTTCAACACTGATCCCGATTCCCGATATTACAGCTTGAATTCCCGATATTTAAAAAAAAATCAATATAAAAAAAATCAAACACGGCACCTGTATCTAAAATGTAAACCGTGGCTCCGGGCATTGATTGTTATCTGTCCATATCCTAAATTATAGCGGATTAAATGTTGAGTCTCACATTAACTTATCACGTGTCGTGTGTCAGTCAATTGACCTCTTTTGTAATTTGGCAGAAGGTATTACACGCTACGTCATCAAAACTACCCTGTAAATTTACATGTATGAATTCGGCTCAACCTTTGATTTTCTTTGATTAGTGCCGCACTGATAAAGATAAAAGGGGAGCAGAATCATTTAAAGTGGATCATTCAAAACCTGTTTGAGATGTCTAATTAACCTATTTTTAGTGAGTGGGTAATTTTTTGTTTTGTTTAGGAATTACGCAATCATCGAGGCAAAAATGTGGATTTAATAACAGAACGATTCTTGCATTTATTTTGAGTCTTTTACTTATGTTACGTTATTTAACTGTCATAGTCTTATGTTTATGAATAGTTGTTGCACGTTTTCAAATAGCTTGTGTTTAATTATTGAATGACTGAAAAGACATTATAATTCTTCAAACTGAAAATAATGAAATGTGAAAGTGTGACTGTTTTAGAAAAAGCCAGTATGACTACACTTATTTATTTATCTATTTATTTATTTTTTTGGTGAAATAAATTAATATTGATCAACAAAAAAATCATAAAAAGTATTATCATTTAATGATTTAGAGGGTAATATAGATTCTTTGAACCAAATGTGCCAAACACGCACTGAAATTCGAGTCGATAAAAAAATCCAGTTTTGAGCCTCAAAATCCAGCTGAAAATCCAGATTTGGCCCATTTCATTTGCCACATGTATGTTATATGCAAATTAACACATGTTCAGATTATGTTGGTATAGAGGATGACAGGGTCCCACAGCTGTACTATAGATAATGATGTATATTTGATATCTTTCTGTTTCAAAAGGTTTATAATTATATGTAGTCAATGTATTACGCAATCAGAGCATTCCTTTTAAATTGTTTATTTTTTTACATCTTTGTAGTGATTATAATTGGCTTTCAGATACAATTATATTTCTTTAATTAATAAGAATATATTGTTTTATATAATGATAAAATATCAAAGAACTTTATACTGAAGCCACTTATGGTAATAATTTCTGTTGTCAACAGAAAGTTTTAAACTATTCTTACCTCTTTGAAAATAATGCCTTAGCTTCTTTAAAAATGTAATTTGCATGTGTATCTGAACATAATGTCACTTTTTATCAGTGATTTGAATTGGTTAATACACTTGAAGTGGTCTTCACTATTTGGCAGTTAGTGATACACCAGGGTCTGTCAAATTAAAGTTCATTAGAAAGACATTGAAAATAACCTTTAGATGTATAAGAAGCAGTTAATTAGTTAGAAATATTTTGTACTTGATCTTTTTAAATGCTCATACACAGTGTGATTTTAGAAATTACATGTTTTTATGCTTCATCATTTTAAAAAGTTTATACAAATAAATATGTTTACAAAACATGAACAGTTTTGATTAACAAGTGTGTAATTGGACCACATATTCTAAATGGAGTCAGTGATCACCTTGCTTGAGCAGTTTCCTTTGACTGGCTACTTAAGTAAGGTTGGTCTGTCATAAAAGAAATACCCAGAAGTCTAAAGTTTGTTTAGCTTGATAAAATTCAATCATTATTATGATATATAATTATAATATTATACTTTCATTAGTTTTTAATGCAGAGACATCTGTATTTTACTACTTCAATATATAATATGTGTTACAGTGTAAAAAACCTACTTTTACTTTCATATTAAAATTAATTAGGAAAACTTTTTTTGCTACTTGTATTTAAAAAAAATGATATTGATTTTAAATAAGAAAAAAAATGTATCTCATTTTAGGTTGTCTAAGCAGTTGCAGAAATTTTCATCTCCTGATAGTAGCACATTTACAGACGAGCAAAAGGTAAATTTTGCTGCAATATCTTGGAGAACATTGTAGTATAGGAAAGATAAGTCTTTATTAGTTATGCCTGATCATTTCAGTTCTTAGTGAAGTTGTGTATTGTTTGCAGATAAATTTATGTTTTATTATCATGTTGTTATTTACCTTAAGTAAAAAACATGAGAATTATAGCATGATATAGCCTTAAAACAAGTACAAAATATTTTTATCTGAACCTTAAGATAAGGTTATGTAATATTTAGAACTTCAGTATATTATTTTTCCCACTTGTCTGCCTTAGCTGTGACTTTAAAATTCAGCAATGTTGGAAATCCGTTTTGAGTTTTTATTGCACTAGTCTATTATTTGTCAGCATACAAATGAATAAACATATCACTTTTTTTCCAGAGGATCCTAGGAAAGATAGCTCTATGTCTTGAACTCAGATGCAAAGCTCTACAGGTACTTAAGATTTAAGAACAATAAAGTATTTAAGATTGAAAAATAACTGTCAATATCATTGATATTCTTAAAGCAAATGTAAATTATATAAAGCTTTGGATATTAAAAAAAAGTGAAACATAATGAGTATTATACAAAGAAATATGATATTGTTTATTTCCAGAACCCAGATTCCGCTGAAGGAATATCTCTTGATGATTTGAAGAAAATAGAAGCAAGTGAGAAATATACATTATTTCACATATTTTTAGCTTTTATGGCCTTTTTTGAACTTAGAAATTCTATTCTATTTAGGCTCTTACTTTACTATCAATCACTGAGAATAGTTGAGCATGCTGTCCTACCAACAACTCTTTCTGTACAATATTGATAATTTAAGGAAACATTATGATAAAACATTGATTTTCATTTCATTTTCTTTACACTTTAATTAACAGACCTGCAGACTCATTTGATAAGGCAAACATAGCATTTGATATTGATAAGTATTTAATAAAGTATAAGTCTACATTTATTACAAACATATAACACATAATAATGAAATCACCCTATTTGAATACTATTGCATTATATATCAATAAAGTTTGTAAATATCATTCAGTTTAAATGTGTTCCACTTTACTGCAAACATATTTTAAAGTATAGATTATAGATAATTATTTTGTCATTCATAATAAATCATGATTAATTGTAAAAATTAATGTAAAGTTATTGTACTTTTGAAAAATTTAACATGTACGGGGATTGATTAAAAATGTTCTTGGCCCGATGTACTTCCGGTAGTCAGAGAACCGGTCTTACTTTTCAATATAATCGCCCTCTACATCAATGCACTTTGCCCACCTGTGCTCCAACTTGTTTAACCCTTCAAAATAGAAATCTCTATTTTGGTCCTCAAAGAACTCATTGACCACCTCCATGTCACCTTCATTGCTTCAGTGCTATAGGAAGGGGACCCCTTCCCAAGTGAATCCATGAAGTCTTCATGAATATCCTTAGGGGACATCCCTTTCTTACAGAGGTACTTAAATGATGGCTGTGATTTCAATTTTCTCCATTTGGTCTAAATGACAGACCCCTCTACTGATCAAAGTGTGTTTTATGTTACTTAATCTGCGAAAAACTGCATATAATTCGGTCAGTAATCTTCAATAAGATATCGTTATCGACGTATTGTACGTAAATGTTAGTGTAGTGGCTAGAAGTATATCAGGCTGGGAACTTTTTGATCATACCTTGTATTAGAACTGGATTCAGTTTTCATAGTAATTGGGAGGAATTTTATTAACTTTTACATCATCTTTTGATTAGGAACTTCCATAACTACTTGGTATTTACTGGGTACATTGATTATATAACCACATCACACATTTTTGGTTAGTGCTGTATTAACATTAACAAGAAAACAGTGACAACAGTATCTTGTAAACACAGATGCATTTTTCTTATCTTTATCATGCACAGCCGTAAAAAATAACAAACAATTTCTACTACTTGATAAATAATTTAAATGATTTTTGTCTGGCTCATTTTTAGCTCACCTGAGCATATGCTCAGGGTGAGCTATTAGGATCACTCTTCGTCCGTCGTCCGTTGTACGTCGTCCGTCATCCGTCGTCCGTTCACACTTTTCAAACGACATCTCCTCTGAAACCATAAGGCAGATCATAATGAAACTTCACAGGGATGTTCCTTGTGTGAAGCCTTAACAAAGTTGTTCAAAGAATTCCATTCCATGCAGAACTCTGGTTGCCATGGCAACCAAAAGAAAAAACTTTAAACATCTTCTTCTAGAAAACCCAAAGAGCTAGAGCTTAGATATTCGGCATGAAACATCTTCTAGTGAGTGTCTACCAAGATTGTTCAAATAAAATCCCTCGGGTCAAAATTGGCCCCGCCCCAGGGGGTCATTGATTTTCCCTATATACATATAGTAAAAACTTAAAAAAATCTTCTTTTAAAGAACCCAAAGAGCTAGAGCTAAGATATTAAGCATGAAACATCTTCTAATGAGTGTATACCAAGATTATTCAAATAAAAGCCCTGGGGTCAAAATTGGCCCCGTCCCAGGGGGTCATTGATTTTCCCTATATGCATATAGTAAAAACTTAAAAAATGTTCTTCTAAAAAACCGAAAGAGCTAGAGCTTAGATATTTGGCATGAAACATGTTTTAATGGATGTCTACCAAGTTTGTTCAAATAAAAGCCCTGGGGTCAAAATTGGCCCCGCCCCTGGGGGTCATTGATTTTCCCTATATGCATATACTAAAAACTTAAAAAAATTTCTTTTAAAGAACCCAAAGAGCTAGAACTAAGATATTTAGCATGAAACATTTTCTAATCGGTGTCTACCAAGATTGTTCAAATCAAAGCCCTGGGGTCAAAATTGGCCCCGCCCCAGGGGGTCATTGATTTTCCCTATATGCATATAGTAAAAACTTAAAAAAATCTTCTTTTAAAGAACCCAAAGAGCTAGACCTAAGATATTAAGCATGAAACATCTTCTAATGAGTGTCTACCAAGATTGTTCAAATAAAAGCCCTGGGGTCAAAATTGGCCCCGCCCCAGGGGGTCATTGATTTTCCCTATATGCATATAGTAAAAACTTAAAAAAATTCTTTTAAAGAGCTAGAGCTAAGATATTTAGCATGAAACATATTCTAATGGGTGTCTACCAAATTTGTTCAAATAAAAGCCCTGGGGTCAAAATTGGCCCTGTCCCAGGGGTTATTGATTTTCCCTATAGACATAGAGTAAAAAGTTAAAAATCTTCTATTAAAGAACCAAAAGAGCTAGAGCTAAGATATTTAGCATGAAACATGTTCTAATGGATGTTTACCAAGTTTGTTCAAATAAAAGCCCTTGGGTCAAAATTGGCCCTGCCAGGGAGAGGAGGGAGGGGGCAAAAGTCATTGTTATTCATTATTTGTGTATAGTAAAACATTAACATCATGAAATATCTTTTAATGGGTGTCTTCCAAGTTTGTTCAAATAAAAGCCCTTTGGTTTAAACTGGCCCGGCCCTGGGGGCCTATGTTCAGGTGAGCGACCCCAGGGCCATCATGGCCCTCTTGTTATTTTGAGTTATTTATTCATGTAATTATCTTTTTGCATTTTGAATGAATAAGAATACTGTGCTTCATACATTTGTTTCAGCACTGAAGAATTTATTTAAGCAAAGGTCTAAAGATTTTCCTGTAGATGTTCTTGCTGCACAAATAGAATCTCAAAATAAACATCCAGATAATCAGTAAGTATTATAGCCACACATTTCACTAATTTTTCATTTTTGTTGTTTTATCCTTGTACTAAGCGGGTTCACTTTCTTAGAATTGTAGTCAGTAATTTTCCTTTGATATTTTGTTTCATTGTTTCTATTGTGATTCTCATTTACCAGTATAACATTTTTCAAGGAGTTGATGGTCTTAAGGACGTTTTTGGGAGTTATCATATAGACATATAGGCAAAATAAAAACTGTTCAATAGAATTTCTTTAAACTTGGCATGTTTTTAGAATATGATAACAGAAACATTTTAAGAGAGAAAAAAATTGGGGTCATTGTTCTCATTTTCGAATTACCTGCCCTTGAATTCAAGTTTTTCGTTAAATTCAAGGGCAGATAATTTTTTTTCTTATTTTCATGAAGCTTACCTTCCTATTTGTCGATATGCAAAATTTCAAGAACAAATTTAGAGTGGGTAGTTTTCTTTCCACATTTTCATTTTACCTGTGCATTTTTGTGCCCCCACTATGGGGGGGGGGGGGGTGCATTTAGATTTACCCTTGTCCGTCTGTCCATCCGTTCTCCTTCTGTGTTGCACATAGCTCAAAAAGTAATCGACCTAGAGTCATCAAACCTTACAGGAATGTTGATCAGCATGTGAAGTTGTGCACCTTGGTATTTTCGTGTGGATATTTTTAGTATATTTAGAGTTATTGCTCTTGAATTAGTAAAAATTTCCAATTTTCAACTTGTGTCGCACGTAGCTCAAAAAGTATTTGACCTGGAGTCATGAAACCTTACAAAAATGTTGCTCAGCATGTTTAGTTGTGCACCTGGGTATTTTCATGTGGATATTTTTAGTATTTTTAGAGTTATTGCCCTTGACTTAGTAAAAATTTGCAATTTTCAACTTGTGTCGCATGTAACTCAAAAAATATTTGACCTAATGTAATGAAACTTTACAGGAATGTTGCTAGGCATGTGTAGTTGTGTACCTGCAGACATTTTCACAAAAAATCTTACGACAATTTTTTATCGTAAGAGAAATCTTATGATAAATCTCCTTTTCACAAAAAATCTTAAGAAAATCTTAAGTGCAAAATCTGTCGTAACTTTACGATAGGTCTTCCCCGCTCGTAAGTGTAATTTTTTCTCTCTTAAGGGTAAAATATCACGTATCTCTTACCTAAACTCAATAAAAACAAACAAAAACTTGGAGGACAAATATATATTAAGCAAACAGTATGCTATAAATTACACAAATTGAGGTTTAATTATTTTTAAATATAAACATTTGTGACGTCATGACTTGATGACGTCACGATGGAGAGGGTTATGAATAGTTTAAATGTGAACTATATTGTAGTATTATTGAAAACTAATAATTTGTACATTTGGTGAGTTCGATTTCATTGCCAACATGTACTAGTGGTACCTTTTATTTATTAATAACAAAGTAGACCTTTTAGATATTTATAATTATCTTCAATCAAGATATAGAATTATATCAGTTTGAATCATTTTTTTGTTCTTATTGAAATTTGATTGTGTTCAGTAGATATTTCAAGCTCTTTATTACTTGATTTTAAAACCGGAATTCAATATAGAGCATGCACATCAATATCAAATGAATGTTGCTATGGATGTTTTTATCGTAAGATTTATCGTAAGTGAATTTTTTATCTTCAGATAAAATTTTAACTTACGAGTGGCTTTGTGAAAATGACTTAAGATTTAACTTACGATTATCGTAAGTCAAAAACTTAAGATAAATCATAAGATTTTTTGTGAAAATGTCTGCTGGGTATTTTTGTGTGGATATATGTAGTATTTTTAGAGTCATTGCCCTTGAATTAGTAAAAATTTCCAATTTTCAACTTGTGTCGCACGTAACTAAAGAAGTATTTGACCTAGAGTCATGAAACTTTACAGGAATGTTGATTAGCATGTGTAGTTGTGCAACTGGGTATTTTTCTGTGAATATATTTAGTATTTTTAGAATAATTGCCCTTGAATTATTAAAAATTTCCAATTTTCAACTTGTGTCGCACGTAACTCAAAAAGTATTTGACCTAGAGTCATGAAACCTTACAAAAATGTTGCTCAGCATGTGAAGTTGTGCACCTGGGTATTTTCGTGTTGATATTATTAGTATTTTTAGAGTTATTGCCCTTGACTTAGTAAACATTTGCAATTTTCAACTTGTGTCGCATGTAACTCAAAAACTATTTGATCTTATGTAATGAAACTTTACAGGAATGTTGCTCATCATGTGTAGTTGTGCACCTGGGTATTTTTTGTGGATATATTTAGTATTTTTAGAATTATTGCCCTTGAATTAGTATAAATTTCCAATTTTCACCTTGTGTCGCACGTAACTAAAAAAGCATTTGACCTAGAGTCATGAAACCTTACAGGAAAGTTGCTCAGCATGTTTAGTTGTGCACCTGGGTATTTTCGTGTGAATATATTTAGTATTTTTTGAGTTATTGCCCTTGACTTAGTAAAAATTATCAATTTTCAACTTGTGTCGCACGAAACTAAAAAAATATTTGACCTAGAGACATAAGATTGACAAATCGGTGGAGTGTTGGGGCACCCGTGTCCTATGGACACATTTCTAGTTTCTTAAAAAATGCCCTATTTTTTAAGAATTTAAAGTACCTTTATTTTCATTGAAAAAAAATAACGGAAACGATATAAGGAATTGCATGTTATTATGTATTGTACTCAACAATAAAAAGAAAAAAATAATCCAGAAGTAAAATCAAGAATTCGTTTAAGTATGTATAAGTTCTCTGCCCTTGAAATGACCTCAAATAAGTAGAAAATTCTGATTCAGGGGCAGATAACTCAAAAACAAGAACGGTGAACCCAATTTTTTTCGCTTAAAATGTTTCTGTTATCATATTCTAACAACATGCAAAGTTTAAAGAAATTCTATTGAACAGTTTTAATTTTGCCTATAATTATGTCTTTATGAAAACTCCCGAAACGTCCTTAATATATTTACAAGGTAAATAAACATATTTTCTACCTTAAACAAAGGTTTATGTATGATTTATTTAAAAAAAAGATGTGTTGAAGCAATTATGACCAAAGAACAGGATTTTCCTATTTATGGCAATTAGGACATGATTTTATAATGTATTCAACAATATTTTTTTATCTATTAATTTATGACAGGTATATTTATTTCTAAAAACAATTCTGAAATAAAAAAATAATAGGCCTATCATCTACTCCACTTGTGAGCTTTCAGTGATAATTTTATCATCAAAACAATTATTTTTCTTTTGTTCTACAATGAGTCTTTGCAGCGAAAACTTAGCTTGTGTTCAGCTTTACCTTTCATGATAGGAAGTTGGGACACCTACATTACTTGAATTAGAAGGGTTTTTTCTTAGATTCTTGAATCCTTTCTTTCTAAGAACCATTAGCTACCTTTTTTCCTGGACATTTGAGCTAGTTGCATGTAGATATGTTGTGGGTTTTTTTATGTAATGTTGTTTAGATGTAAAGTCTCTGTGTTCAAGGTTACCTGATCTTGATAATGAAGAGGAAAGACAGCCATTGAGGGGTAAATATACACTCGGTCTTTTTCTGAACCATTTAGCTCTTAGATTGTAACTTGCTTTTTTATCACTTTAATTTTGGTTGTTGCACAATTTTGTTTATAATGTCCACCATGTATGTAATGATTTGAAATAATTGTACTGATTAATTCTTTTTAAAACTTTAAACACATTTATGAAATCTTACGTTGTTCACCATGAAGACAGATGAGCTCTAGCTTGATCAATAACTTGAATGACAATTAACTTACTATTAATACATGTTGAATAAGTTCATGGCTAATTGCTTAGTATTTAAATTTATATGGCCAGGAAAAGATTAAAAACTAAAAAAATAATTGTATTAGATTTCATCCAGGAGTACAGAATTATAACAAAATGTCCAAATATTTTCTGTGATGTAAGTTTGAAATTTTCATGTGAAGCAAGTGCTGCCATTTAATTTTATTTATTTTAACTGTTAGACAATACACATGTATTTGTGTTTTGATATTTTTATGTTATGTCATGCTTACCAACTACCAAGGTATTCTGTTTTGACCAAGGATGTAATTATTGTATATCATTTTGGTTTTGTTATTGTATATAAAAAGTATGATGTTTTTGTAATCAAAGTGTTATGTAGAGTTATTATACAATTGTAAATAATAAACCAAGTCATTCCTTTCTTTTCTTATGTGGACGATTCATAAATCTGTTTTCATTTGTCTTGTGAAGTGACACAGGGAAAAAGTAGCCATTTTCCCCCATAAAAATGTGAAATTAGTTCTGTTTTTAACTACCGGTAATATTTGATTCCTCTGTAAATATTTTGAAAATAACTAATAATTTAATTTATTTTGGAGAGAATTTGTTTTTGTTAATAATCAAAGTTTTCATGTTCCTGTCAAAATCACTTATATTTTCAGAGAGAGGAAGTTTACTTCCTGAGCCAATATCATTCAGTGGGAAACCAGTGTTGTCAATACGAATACTCAAGATTGGGTTGAAGGATGCCAAACAATACATTGATCCTTACATGTCTGTTTATGTTAAAGGTTTGTTATGTTTTCTGTTACCATTTTCTGCTGTAGAAGTAAAATGCAGGGCTTGTAGCCTGGTGGTTATGAGTGTCTGCCACACACTAAACACTGTTTTAAGCATTATTCTAGGTTTGGTCATTCTGATGTAGTATACTGTTGACAGGGTGCATCAGTGCATCTATTGAATGATTACACAAGCAAACAAGAATTATTAACCCACCTGCTAAATTTCTTAGTTTGTTTTGTCCAGCTTCCATCTTTGGAACTGACAATTATAAATATTATCTTGATGAGAATTTAAAGTTAACAACTATAGTTTTGTCAATTCTGGCGGCAAAGGCTAATTACTTTTAATTCCAGCAAGGTAAGGAAGTTCAAAGTGACACCTTTACCTGTGTTACTAAAAGAATGTTAGAGGATAATTATATTCTAAAATCAAGCATATTCTAGATTGTGAAGAGAGGCATGTGGTTTTATTACATCATTATTCTAATGAATATTTTGTTTGTTAAGTTGTACTACATCTTCTATCTATGTAAAGGCCACATCCGGGTTTCAGTGAATGATACACCCAAGACCTTGAGATACATATTTTTCTATGTTTACATTCTATACACATCTGTAACTTATTCTATCATAAAAACTGTCCTGGCAGGTATACTTTAATGGAGAAGAAAACATGAATTATCTGCTTTTTAATATGCATGACTCAGGATGCAATGTAAAAAAACAGTTTAATATAAAAAGGTTTTGAGAAATGAAAATAAAAGCATTTCTTGGGCTTGCTGGACCTTTTTTTAGCCGTGCATGTTGGGGATGCGTCCCCATGCTTCTGCAGATGTTAATGCACAACAAAGTTGCAGAACTATCAATTAGAAAATAATATAATTTACCACATTAAATGGAGAAATGTAACCTTATAAGATTAGTATTCTTTTTTACTTCTTGATTAAATTGAAACTGTTGCAACAAGATTGTGGATGTTTTCAGATAATCTTGGTGCTGATCTGACTACTCGCCAAGATACACCGGTGGCCAATTGTAAAGAAGATACCTATGTTGTGTTCAACATTGATGTTCATATCCAAAAAACCATTGACAGTCTTCCTCCAGGTAAACAATGCTTTATACATGTATATCAATTACTTGTTTAATATGCAAGAGCTGACAATTGATATAATATTAGGACTTAGGAGCAATGTAAATTAACTGATTCACTTTGATTTTTTTTATTAGCTCACCAGAACCAAAGGTTCAGGGTGAGCTATTAGTATCAAAGGAGTATACTCCGGAGTCTGGCGTCATGCGTCAACAATCACCTTCTTCTCTAAAACCAATGGGCAGATTTACCTCAAATTTGGTCTGTAGCATCTTTGTGACAGTCACACTTAAATTTGCTCATGCATTTCAATTGGCCCCTTTTAGGGGTCAACAGAGCTAAAAATAGAAAAACCTTTAAACATCTACTACTAAATTAAATGATGGATGATCACCAAAATTTGTCTGTAGCATTCTTAGGTAGTCTTGTATCAAATTTGCTCATTTTAATTTGATTGGCCCCTTCTATTAGGGGTCTCTAGAGCTAAAAATAGAAAATCCTTTAGACATCTTCTTCTACAGAACCAATTGATGGATGATCACCAAACTTTGTCTGTAGCATCCTTGGGAGTCTTATCAAGTTTGCTCATATTAATTTGATTGGCCCCTTTTAGGGGCCGCTAAAGCTAAAAATAGAAAAACCTTTGAACATCATCTCCTACTGAAATAATTGATGGATGATCACCAAATTTTGTCTGTAGCATTCTTAGGTAGTCTTTTATCAAGTTTGCTCATATTAATTTGATTGGCCCCTTTTAGGGGCCGCTAAAGCTAAAAATAGAAAAACCTTTGAACATCATCTCCTACTGAAATAATTGATGGATGATCACCAAACTTTGTCTGTAGCATTCTTAGGTAGTCTTTTATCAAGTTTGCTCATATTAATTTGATTGGCCCCTTTTAGGGGCAGCTAAAGCTAAAAATAGAAAAACTTTGAATATTATCTCCTACTACAATAATTGATGGATAATCACCAAACTCTGTCTGTAGCATTCTTAGGTAGTCTTTTATCTTTTACTGAAAAGCAGTTGTTTCTGATGAGCGACTCAGGGCCACCATGGCCCTCTTGTATAAAATAAACAGAAACAGTTTTGTAACAGCTACAGGAGTAATAATATTGTAATTTTAATACATCATTGTGGATGCAATTATTATGTAGTTGGTCCTTTAAAAGTCTTTAGCTAAGTTTTCAGTGTTATACAGCTGTATCATTATATAGAGTAGCTATAATAAAATCTTATTGGGTTATTACAGGCTATGCCATATTCTTTGAGTTCAAGCACTACAAGCCAAAGAAAGGTAGTGTTAGTACAAGGTGCTGGGCGTTTATGGAGAGTGATGAAATAAAGGAAGGATCAGCAGTACTTGAACTGTATGTATCTAGTTTTAATATGCTTCAAGCTTAAAACATACTTGTACTGTATTCTAGTCTCAATATGCTTAAGTTTGATATGGTATTTCAGTTAAATACACTGTTATGCTCCTACCAACTGTTTTTTGTATTTTACACCACTACTAACTAATTTTTCTGCAAATGTCACCTTCTCTACATGAATCAACCAATCAGCTTTTTAATTTGAAAAACATTGGACACAGTTGTCTGCCAACAAATCTGAATAAAAATGTCCCATGTTCAGAACTGGTATATAATGAAATAGATGTATGAAAACCCACTTCTATTTACATGGCAATCTATTTATATTTTTCTTTAGTAAATATTAAAGTAATTAAACTTATACCTGTAAGCATATTTAATGGAGTTTTTAAAATTTGAAGCTATTGAAAATGTGAAACTAAAACTTAAGTCGCTCATTATCATGTTTTGTTTTGCATTTATATTTCATGTATGGTTTTACAGGTATAAAAAGCCAGCAAATTACAAGCGGAAGAATCTTCAACTGTTGACAGTGAAACCATTGTATCTTCATCTGAAACTCTCCATCCACTCATGAAAACATTAGATTTTCTTTAACTGAACTTTGTTAACCACAAGTTTGTGAATGAAATCATACTGGAAAAAAAACGAAAAACATAGAATGTTTGTGATAACAACACAACTAACAAAATGTAAAAAAAAAATTGTACTAAATAACAGTGTCTTGTAGTAGACTTTTACCTTTATGTCTGTGATAAATGGTTATTGAAAATGTATGTCAATTTGCTAGCATATTGGATTGTTAACTCATCATGACATGTTTTAATAATATATATTTATAAAAACTTTTTGAACCTATAGTTGGTACCAAGTAAAAATTACTTCAGGTTGGTAGGATAATTTGCTTGTAATTGATTAGTCATTTTAACATCACTTTGTCTTGTATTAATATGGTAACAAAGGAAAGCAAAGAATAGAAAAAGCTTCTGATATGTTTTAAACTAATTGAACTTCAAGGTCACATAGATGATAGGGTCTTCCTAAAACTGTATTCTATTAGCACAACTTTTAATTCTTGTCAGATTTTCTGGTTGATATAATATGACAAATACAAACACTAATGTAATATGCAATGATATTTCACAGAATGTTGATTATACACTGTTCAAGTAATAAACTTATTGATTAAAAAAGTAACTTATTATGTAAGAAATGACAGTTGTTGTAGAAGAAAGCTATTTATCAGCGCTAATTTAAAGCCTAATAACCAACTTATCATTGTTTATATTGATTGATATGAGATACAAGTGATGGTTTGTTTAAAATATATTTGTTGTTAAATAATAAGAAAACTGTTACAGATATTGAGTTAAGATTTTACTAAAGAAAAGGACTATTTTTCACTTTCCTAGAACTGAACATTTTTGTCAATACAATTCTGGTTGTATGTTAAATTGCTAGAATGAAGGACAAGCCCTTTAGGGAACAATGACCAAAGTAATTGACCTTCAAAGGCAGATATTTCATGTACATTCTAATATATCACTTTCGTTTTGATATTAAATAACCTTTCTTTTATAAATAAGTGTTATGTATGTAGGCATGTGCCTTACTTTATTTTAATGGTATGTTATTTTGATTAATTATGAAATTAATTGTAAGTAAAAACTAAAGTTTAAAAAAGATTTGAAGTCTCATAATAATGTCTCAAATTATTTTCTACTTTACAATTTCAAAATTTGTAAGTCATAGTTGTTGATTTCTGTCATGTTATGTGTCTCAAAATAGTAATCAGAGTTAATATGATTACATAATAGATACCAGGGTAGTTGTGTTATTGCTGACAAATTTTAATGATATCGAGTTCTTGTTTCAATTTAATTGTAAAGATATTTTGTTTATCTTTTTTTTAACAAAACTCAACTTAACATTATGAGGCACTCAGCATCTACAATTCTATGCCATAAGCCAAAACATGCTACAGCATGAATAGATGTTAACATCATTATCTTAAAACGAGTAAAAAAAAGATGAAATACTAACACATTGACAATGCCTGTTGGCAAGATATTCCATTGTATGAAATTCTAAACAATTTATAACAAGATGTATTAATGTTACTAACAGTGTGTTTTTGTAGTTTATAGTTTTATTGTAATACCTCAGGTAGGGTATGTTCAGTGCTAGTGTGTGTTATGCATTTATTTTTGTTTTATGTTTTACATTATGTGATGCTAGAAATACTGCATAATTATTTGACTGCTGTAATTTAGTAAAGGGAGATAATACTATGCTACTGTTGGTGCAGGACACATGCTGAACTGTACTTAAATTTGTGCCGCGTCACAAAAAAACCAACATAGTGCGTTTGCGACCAGCATGGATCCAGACCAGCCTGCGCATCCGTGCAGTCTGATCAGGGTCCATGCTGTTCACTTACCAACCCTATTACAAGTAGAGAAACTGATAGCGAACAGCATGGATCCTAATCAGACTGTGCGGATTCACAGGCTGGTCTGGATCCATGCCGGTCGCAAACGCACTATGTTGGTTTTGTCATGATGCGGCTCATTTGTTTTTCACATTTTGCGGTACTGGATACTGTGTAGTGGTTTATCTCGATACTAACCTTGTATATTTACCTAGTGTGTTAGTTTATGATGAGCCATAGGGTTATATAGGACCCAGTCAAGAGTAAAGTTAAGTAGGCATGGCTATGGTGCAGATAGGTTTAATCAGCTTGTTTAGAGCATATAATCAGACTTCTGAAGTCACTTCATTCATAAATATATACATATCATTATAGAAATATTTACAAGAAAATTTTGTATATTTTTAATTTTTGAATTTATGTAATACTTTACTTGTATAAAAAATATTAATAAAATATGGTAACCACATTATGTGTTTTCATTGAATACAAATAATGTACAAGATATGGTCATCTTAAGATTATTTGTTTGTGTTATTACCTTAGGTATAGCCATGATGGCCCTGAGGTCGCTCACCTGTATATAGCGCGCCCCCCCCCCCCCCCCCGGGCCAATTTTTACCCAAGGGCTTTTATTTGTTTATTTGAACAGACTTGGTAGACACCCATAAGAAGATGTTTCATGCTAAACATCTAAGTTCTAGCTCATTGGGTTTTTTAAAAGAAGATTTTTTAAGTTTTTACTATACACATATAGTTAAAAACAATGACACCCCTGGGGCAGGGCCAGTTTTGACCTCTGGGCTTTTATTTGAACAAACTTTGTAGATATTTCCTAAAAGATGTTTCATGCTAAATATCTAAACTCTAGCTATTTTGGGTTTTTTCAAAGAAGATTTTTAAGTTTTTGCTATACACAAAAAAGGAAAATCAATGACCCCCGGGGCAGGGCCAATTTTGACCCTGGGGCTTTTATTTGAACAAACTTTGTAGACACTGATTAGAAGGTGTTTCATGCTTAATATCTAAACTCTAGCTATATGGGTTTTTTCAAAAGAAGATTTTTAAGTTTTTGCCATACACATATAAGGAAAATCAAT